>NC_068293.1:42511519-42676519 GCF_025860055.1 Xyrauchen texanus | reverse complement strand
CATGCAAAAGTTTGGGCACCCCAAGAGATTTGAGCTCTCGGATTTAATTAGCTAATTAGTGCTATGGCTTGTTCGCAATCATCATTTGAAAAGGCCAGGTGATGCACATTTCAAAGCTTTATAAATACTCTGACTCCTCAAACCTTGTCCCAACAATCAGCAGCCATGGGCTCCTCTAAGCAGCTGCCCAGCACTCTGAAAATTCAAATAATTGATGCCCACAAAGCAGGAGAAGAGCTATAAGAAGATAGCAAAGCATTTTCAGGTAGCCGTTTCCTCAGTTTGTAATTAAGAAATTGCAGTTAACAGAAATGGTGGAGGTCAAGTTGAGGTCTGGAAGACCAAGAAATCGTTCCGAGATAACTGCTCGTAAAATTGCTACACAGGCAAATCAAACCCCCGTTGGAAGATTTAGCAGACGCTGGAGTAGTGCTGCACTGTTCTCACGGGTAGAGGGAAGAAAGGATTCAATTAAATACCAGCAAATTCTGGAAGCAAACATCACACCATCTGTAGAAAGCTGAAGATGAAAAGAGGTATGGCTTGTACAACAGGATAATGATCCTAAACTCACCTCAAAATCCACAATGGACAACCTCAAGAGGTGCAAGCTGAAGGTTTTGCCATGGCCCTCACAGTCCCCTGACGTAAAGATCATCGGAAAAATCTGTGGATAGACCTGAAAAGAGCAGTGCATGCAAGATGGCCCAAGAATCTCAAAGAACTAGAAGACTTTTGCATGGAAGAATGGGCGAAAATCCCCCAAACAAGAATTGAGAGACTCTTAGCTGGCTACAAAAAGCTTTTACAAGCTGTGATTCTTGCCAGGGGCGGCTGTGGCTCAGGTGGTAGAGCGGGTCGGCTGCCAATCGCAGGGTTGGCGGTTCGATTCCCGGCCCACATGACTCCACATGCCGAAGTGTCCTTGGAAAAGACACTGAACCCCAAGTTGCTCCCAATGGCAGGCTAGCGCCTTGCATGGCAGCTCTGCCGTCATTGGTGTGTGAATGAGACGCAGTGTAAAGCGCTTTGGTAACCTCTAAGATTAAAAAGGCGCTATATAAATGCAGACCATATACCAAAGGGGATATTTGTGTGCCCAAACATTTGCTTCGTAAACTGTGAAACTGTAAAAGTTTCTCACAAAATCTCACTGGCTACAAACAGTTATTCTTGAAACTTTCAAACAAGTATTATGCATGGAAAAATTGCTTAAAATATTAAAGAAATGTGTCATCTTTAACTTTATGCCTTGTGGAAATCAGGCTCGCTTGGCTATTCACAGCAACAGAAATATTGATCAGGGGTGCCCAAACTTTTGCATGCCCCTTTAACACTGAACGAAAGAAGACAAAAGCTCTCAAAGTCTCTTCTTAGAAGAAACGACTGTTTAATAATACAACTTACAAGCATGTGCTTCAGATGCATTTATTCTTTTATCTCATTGACTTTAAATGCAAAAACACAAGCAGAGCTGATCAAGTGCTTAAATCCCCAAAAGAATAAATTAAATCGCTGTGTTGAATTCCAAACGTGTCAACTTTAAAAGATGTAAGCCAGATGCAGGCCGGTCATCTTTATGGTCAAAGTGCTTATTGTTTCTCTTAACATATGTAGTGGGTTTTCTTCTGCGTTGTGTTTGATTTAAAAGAAAGAGATCCCACACAATGATGTACTTTTGCTTTTCTTTATTCTCAGCTTCGCCGTGTCTGTGTCAAAAGAAATAACAGACACGATCACAATCAAGCACAGTTAATTGCCATTTCTGGTCTAGCCGTGCCTCTCGCTACGACATCCAGCGAAAGAGAGCGCGCACGCAAATTACATCAGCATAACCCTCACGCATAACGAAGTTTACGTAATAGTGCTTCCTTAATTTAGTGCAGAAATATTTATTAAGAGTGAGACAAAAACAATACAAAAAAAAATAAGAAATATAAATGTTATGAAGAATTGAAAACAACGCAAATTATTAAGTTTATATCACATAACCATTGACAACTGTGAAACTTCCAAAACAAATGTTTTCAAAATAAGAGTCCCATAAAATAATACCGTTATTGATTAAATTAGGTCAATAATCTAGTGTAACAACATACAATCGTCACATTCACCCCCACTGTTTTACGCTAGATTATAGGACAGATCATCTACTTGACATATCAGTGATGTCATCTCACATAAACCACCTTAGGTTATACAGCTCTTAAGCCATCTTATTTAAGATTCAGATAAATCAAGGGTAGCTAATCCCCAATCTACCAATCGAAAAACCATGCCATATACATAGTTTCAAATATGACATACACCAATAAATCACTTTTCTTACAGTAATTGTTTGTTTTAAAACAACTTCATGTATGACAGATCATGAAAGATCATGCCACCTCTGACAGATTGACCAAAAAAAAAAAAAAAAAAATCAAACTTCCAAAACAGGATAAACTCTTTGAGTTGACATTGTTTGGATCAATCTACTCACAGGTCTAATAAGTCTACCAAATCTTGTATGTACTTTCTTCTGTTCACCAGGCTCTCTTGAAGCATGACAAAACACCGAATCACGTACAGATGAACTCGCAGAAATCTCTCGCACTACCACTGAAATGTCACCATCATGATCATTTATAGGCACGACAATCGGAGATACAGAGACTTCAGTCTGAGCATCTGACACATATGATGTTCCAGCCATTGATGCGAGGCACGACGCTGAAGGAACAGACATTCTCCCAGAAATATCATGACACTCCATCCCTTCAACCTGTTTAATTTGATTTGATTGTTCACTGTCATTCATGTCATCATTCAATTCACCACTGGCAGTCCCTGCCACTTCGTCTAAATTAGTAATCCATTGAGAAATTCGGTCTGTAGTATCACTCTTCTGACAGTCAGTATGTGACAAATCACAGTCTGAACTCAAATCACACTCTGAACTCACCGAATCATCCCAAGCAGGCAATGGTAAGAAGTTCACCGGCATCAACAGGTTTCGATGAACAGTTTTGGTACGACCATTAACAGGGTGGCGAATCTTGTACGTGTTCAAAGAAAAGTTCTTACTGATCACAATATACACCGTGCTTACCCAACGATCAGCTAATTTCCTCTTCCCCTTTTCTCCTTTGTTTGCTAGAAGGACCCGATCACCCAACTCCAATGAATGACCCTTGCACTTGCGATTATAATATTCAGCTTGTTTACTCTGCTGCTGACGCGCATTCAGTTGTGCAAGCAACATTGCCTCCCTTAAATCCTTCCCCAGAGACTGGACATATTTACTCACATCAACAGTCCCATCATCCAAAATTACACTCTCAAACAAAACATCTACAGGCAATCTCGGAGTACGGCCAAACATCAAAAAGAAAGGTGGGTAGCCAGTTGTCTCATGTCTAGTGCAATTGTACGAAAAAGTCAGTGTATTCAGCATCTGAGGCCAAACCACTTTAGACCTCGGAGGCAGGGACCTTATCATGTCACCAAGAGTACGATTAAACCTTTCAGTTTGACCGTTACCCATAGGGTGATAGGGCGTAGTACGAGATTTGGTAACACTTGACAACTTCAACATTTCAGCAATCAAAGAACTTTCAAAATTTGCACCCTTGTCTGAATGTATCCGTCCTGGGAACCCATATACACAAAAAAAATTGTTCCACAGAACCCGGGCAACAGACTTCGCAGTTTGATTCGGACAGAGATACGCACATGCAAGTTTTGTGAAGTGGTCGGTTACTACCAACACGTCAACCGATTTGTTATTGACATCCTCAGCCGACCAGAAATCGATACAAACCAACTCAAGCGGCGCTGTAGTGGTTACTGACACAAGTGGAGCTCTGGCCTCAGGCTCAGGAGCCTTACTCAACACACATCTCTTACACTGCATCACATACTGTTTAGTGTCTTTCTCCATAGCATACCAGTAAAATCTTTGCCTCGCTAGCCAAAGAGTGCGGTGCTGGCCCTGATGACCTGCATCATCATGCACCCCTTTTAGGACCAAGCCTCTCAAAGCTGCTGGAACGACATACTGAAAAGTTTTTTTCTTGGTTGTCGGATTCTTAGACACACGGTAAAGTATACCTAACCTAATTGTGAATTTGCCCCATTGTCTGAGTGTTCGCACCGTTTCTTTTGACTCACTGACTTTCTCTCTCCTAGAAGGTCGTCTACCTCGCTCCACAAAGAACCTCACCCTACTTATGACCGGATCATGACATTGCTTGTCAAGTAAATCTGCCTGGGTAAGTTTATCGAGTGAGCACTGCTCCACATCCCCCAAACTCCTTAAATGCTGCACATAAGCCACTGCTCTAACGGCTGCTCCTTCCTCCCAGTGACGGTGAGAGCGGAGTACAGCTGACTTCTCCTCACAGGACACCCGCCCCCCAACCAAACTCTGAACCATGTTATCAACCTCATGACACTTCTGCGACCCAGATATTTTCTCCATAGCTACACTCTTTGTATGTTCACAGGACAAATGAAACATATCCTGCACCCGCTCAACCTCAAGTGCATCTGCTTCATGCCTCAAGATATCATAAGGCGTTCTGGTAAGTCTGTGCAAGATCTTGGGAGCAGCAAAGGGTTCCCCGGCTCAAAGCATCAGCCACCACGTTTTTTGGTCCAGGAATGTACTGTATGTCAAATTCAAAAGGAGCCAACTTCGCAACCCACCTGTGCTCACAGGCATCAAGCTTCGGTTTGGTCAAAATATACTTGAGCGGGTTGTTATCCGTCCAAACCGTAAACCTATGCCCACGAAGCCAGTGGCTGAATTTATCGCATATGGCCCATTTCATAGCCAAAAATTCAAGCCTGTGCGCTGGATACTTAGACTGAGCATGATTAAGTGACTTTGATGCAAAAACAATTGGCCTTGCAACCGCACAACCCCCCTGAACTTGGGAGAGCACGGCCCCAAGCCCACTGGTTGAAGCATCAACCGACAGTAAAAATGGTTTAGAGAAATCAGGATGGGCAAGCAAAACTTTCTTTACCAGTGCAGCCTTCAAATTCTCAAATGCACCTATACATTCTAACGTCCAATCATCAGGCGTGAGCTTCCGAACAGCCCCTGACCTTTTTCCAAGACCCCTCACTTTCCTAGGTTTCTTCTGGCCAGACAACAGCTGAAAAAGAGGCCTCGCAATCATGGAACAATTCTCAATGAAATGTTGATAGTACACAACCATGCCCAAAAATGACCTGATTTTAGCCACAGATGGAGTAACCCCATCAGTTTCCATCAAGTCTTTCTCTGACACATTCACAATGGCCTCTACCTTTGTTGGATCACTCGCCACACCTTCCTGTGAAACAATGTGACCCAAAAATTTCACAGATCTCCGCAAAAACTTACATTTGGAAGGTGACAGTTTCAAATTATGATCCTTAAGCCGTTGAAACACCATTTCCAGTCTCTGCAAGCTCTCCTCTTCAGTTTTACCAAAAACTAACAGGTCATCCAAGTAACAGAGCAAACTCAAGAAATTTTGATCACCGAAAATAGTCAGCATCATTCTCATGAACGTTGCAGGGCTGTTGCACAGACCCTGCGGTAAGCGGTTGTACTCATGCAACCCGAGAGGAGAGCTGAAGGCTGTAAATTTCTTGTCCTCTTCATGTAAAGGGACGTTATAGTACCCAGACGTTAAATCCATGGTACTGAACATACCATTCCCCCCCAGAGCTGCTAACACATCTGCTTGGTGAGGGAGGGGATGTGCATCCTTCACCGTACGAGCATTCAACCACCTAAAGTCAGTGCACAACCGCAAATCACCATTCTTCTTCCAAACTAACACCAACGGTGATGCAAATTCACTGGAAGATTTCCTAATGATCTCCTTCTGTTCCATCTCATCAAGCGTCTCCCTCAACTTGTGATAGTGCGCTGGAGAAAGTCTTCGGTAAGGCAGACAGAAAGGTCTATCATCTATCAAACGAATGCGATGACAGAACCCCTTCGCTTCGCCACAATCCAACGAGTGCCTAGAAAAAACACACTCATATTTCTTTATCAGATCAACAAGCTTGTCCCTGCAGAAAGGCGACACCTCACAGTCATTCACATTTAAGTCTTTGAGACCCAAGCCATCCAATTGAATGTCATTCACCTGCCTAACACCAGACACAGAACTCTTTGCTGATAAACTACCACAAGAACTGCCACTGTGGATGGCCACATTCTGGAATATCCTTTTCTCTGTCACATGATCAAAATCTTCCAAAGCGATGCATGGGTAAACATCAGCCAATTTTGCATTTCTGCGCAACACAATTTCAGAATTTGTCGGGTTTATCATTTTCACCGGGAGCCAACCGTCGCCCCACAAAGGCGAGATCACTCTACCGACAAGAACATTACGGTGCACGCAACGAGACGTACTCGGCTCAATCACTACTGTGCTGCCCACTGAAAGTTTCAATCCAGGTGGCAGCCGACCCCAAACAAGATGTTCACTCATAGGCCGCAGGACCACAGCAGACTTGGATTTCAAAGTGCCCACCATGTCAGGGATCATACTACCCCTCCACCTCTCAATGCTTGACAGCATACGCAGAAACTGACAATCCTCACTTGGATTAGATTGGTCCGGTTTATCCAACACTCTCCAGAACCCCTCATTCGACTTCATTTCTCTAATTAGTGGTTTCAACACATTGGTTCCGATAATAAGCTGGTCTACCTGCCCACTGACAATAAGGACTGGGACACTAAAACTGAACCCATACACCTCCATTTTCAGATCACACATACCTTCAGGACAAGTCTGCTTCCCACCACACCCAACCAAGACAATGTCTGATGGGGAGAACAACTCCTGATCCAGAACTCCAGCTTCTAACAGTTGAGGTACCACGTCAGCACTCAATGTAGTCGCCATAGAGCCACTGTCCAGCATCCCCCTCAAACGAACTTTGTCCTGTACTAAAACACTTGTATAAAACAGACTGTCATTTTGTGCAGAACGAATGGTATTTTGAAAAATCACAGTTTTGTCTTCGCTTACATTCTCACAGAAAAATGAATAGACAGACTCGACATCAGTATTCCAGGAGGAACTCTCATTTTGCCCTACATTGCCCTCCCCCCAATGTAGGCGTTCTAGTTTCCCTGCGGCGCATCTTCTCCTCGTCTGCCAGTGCCTTCCCTGGGCCCGGTCATCTCACAATTGAAACTCCTGTGCCCAGACAAAAAACACTTAAAGCAGAGATTGTACATTTTGCAATGAGCAGTAGTGCTGTGATCTTTGCTGCCACAAACTCTACATTCACGACCCTGTTTGTTAGGATTTTTGGACCAACCACCACGCATAGATTGGGCATTGCACACAAGAGCCTTTTCCAACATGGTCAAGACCTTGTCCAGAGTGCTGTTGTCAGTTACTGGTGTGGCAGTTTCTGACTGAGAAGACACAGAAGATGATTCACTGTTAGACTCAATTACTTTGGCTGTTTGTTGGCACGTAACTCGCTTAGTGGCCTTCTGTTCCCTTAGCATCTCATCTAATCGCTCTTGGACCTCAGACGCAGTCCATGACTGTGCAGATTTGCTTTTGAACACCAAAGAGAGTTCCTTATCAGGACAGTGTCGAATAAACATTACAGCCAGTTCTTTGCTCCGATTTTCCAAGGTTCTGCCCTCCTCCCTAAGGCTTCGCTCAGTCACCTCAGCTGCTTTGTTTAACCTTATCCAATAGTCCAAAGGGCTTTCATTGGAATAAGGTTTCACAGAGTAAAAATCAGCTAAAGGCATCCCTGAGCTACTGGAATCACTGAAATGATGTCTCAAGACTGTGAAAACCGCGTCTACAGTCGGGATTACCAGTCTATTACTCAGCCAGACTTTTATGATATCCCTGGCCCTACCCATTAGTCTGTTCATCACTTCCTCAACTTTGTCAGAATCTGCCACTTCTCTTTTGTTAAGATACACTCGCATCAATTCTTCCCACTCCATCATGGAACACTTATCTGTACCATCTCCACGATAATACGGCGGTGAGGAAACTTCAGACTTCAGTACCAAATTTAACTTGGAAGCATCTATAATGGTTGCATTCGATACTTTTGTGTCAGAAATGTTAGTGGCATCTGCAAAACAACCACTAGATGGCAAACTTGAACGTCCAGTCTGCAACAGAGTGTCCCTGATGGCTTCGCCAATTTCAGAACCAATTTGTCTAACAAGGTCACTCATTTCATTTGTAAGTCCTGATTCAACATTAGTATACTCTGGTTTAACCGGTTTTGCGACGGGGCTACAGCACATGTCCGGCTTAGTATCACCCGAGTGTCTAACTGGTTTACCCCTCCCAGTGCTTGCATACTCAGGACCCATAATTTGGAAATCTCTGTCAGGTGTGGCCAGTAATACACCTCTTCCTCTACCAGCCATCATTACTCTCTGAAATAACTTTGAAAAATAACTGAATTTGAAAAACTTAAATGCAGTTAAATATCTATCACTTTATCTCTGAAATAATTATCCCTTAAAAAAAAACATGTAAAAAAAAAAAGAAGGGAAAAAAATTTTTATAAATAAAAATGAACCAATTTCAAACTAGTCACTAATCAAATAGTCCAACCATGCAGAACATCCACGACGATGACACAGTCCCCGCAGACGATGCAGATTATTCACGCCAATGACGACAGTCCCAGCAGAAGATGCACGCTTGCAGCATCCCAGGTGGTCAGCAATCAGCGAACCAAACGACGGGTCACGACACCAATTTGTAGTGGGTTTTCTTCTGCGTTGTGTTTGATTTAAAAGAAAGAGATCCCACACAATGATGTACTTTTGCTTTTCTTTATTCTCAGCTTCGCCGTGTCTGTGTCAAAAGAAATAACAGACACGATCACAATCAAGCACAGTTAATTGCCATTTCTGGTCTAGCCGTGCCTCTCGCTACGACATCCAGCGAAAGAGAGCGCGCACGCAAATTACATCAGCATAACCCTCACGCATAACGAAGTTTACGTAATAGTGCTTCCTTAATTTAGTGCAGAAATATTTATTAAGAGTGAGACAAAAACAATACAAAAAAAAAATAAGAAATATACATGTTATGAAGAATTGAAAACAACGCAAATTATTAAGTTTATATCACATAACCATTGACAACTGTGAAACTTCCAAAACAAATGTTTTCAAAATAAGAGTCCCATAAAATAATACCGTTATTGATTAAATTAGGTCAATAATCTAGTGTAACAACATACAATCGTCACACATATACCAAAGATTAATATGGATGCTTTAGAAAGAATATTACATGAGATATATATGCAGTGGGATTCAAAATCTACATAAAGTCTCTAGGTCATGAATCAAATTACTTAAAAGTCTTCAAATACTTTTTTTGGGCCACTGTATACATTAAAAGCCATGATGACAGAGTATACAAATGAAGTGTACTGGATAGGAAGTGGAGTAATCGGGTTTCATAAATCAAACTGAATTAGCTCACCTTGCGGTCTCTTGGCCTCTTTGGCCGCTCGTGCCAGCACCTGCGCATCAGCTTTATCTGTGCCACCTGCCTTGAGATTTCTGCCACATATGGACGATCTTTAGTTCTAATCTATCTGCAACAATTTCAACTATAGGCAACAAATACATACAAGAAAGTTCAAGAAGCTTTATTTTTGTGAAAGTTGCTTTAAAGTAATAGTCCCCCCCCAAAATTAAAATTGTCATTATATAAACGCTAAAGCAGAAATGTTATGTACTTTTTCTATACAATGACAGTTCATAATCATCAAAAAATGACCAAAAACACATTCAACTTCTACTAAAAGTTGTCCATACAACTCATGCACAATAATCCAAGTATCCTGAAGTCATTCGACAGCTTTGTGTGAGGAACTGAAAAGTCGTTATTCACTAAAAATCTAAAACTCTCCATTGATTCGGCATATTCAGATTTTTATTTTAGTCAGAATTTTTGTCTTTTCACGAAAATATCATTTCAATTTTGTCAATATTTCATCATGTCATATTCATTCATTTTAATCCATTTTACACTGACTAAAATGGCATATCATTTTAGTTGACGAAAATCAAACTGTAAAAGTACAAACTTTACCAATAGTAAAAAAAATAATAAATGTAAATGACTTGATTATGAAAAATTTCTGATTATTTTAATATTTTACGTCTCTTTTAAATAATAATAAAAAACAGTGCATTGTAATATCTATTTTATTACAGGAGTAATAGCATTTGTTTTTAACACTGTTATGCACTTGTTGTTAACACTTGTTGTTAATGGCGTTATAACGCTTGTTGTTGTTAATGCCGTTATAACGCTTGTTGTTGTTAATGGCGTTATAACGCTTGTTGTTGTTAATGCCGTTATAACGCTTGTTGTTGTTAATGCCGTTATAACACTTGTTGTTGTTGTTAACACCGTTATAACACTTGTTGTTGTTAACGCCGTTATAACGCTTGTTGTTGTTAATGCCGTTATAATGCTTGTTGTTGTTAACGCCGTTATAACACGTTGTTGTTGTTAACGCCGTTATAACACGTTGTTGTTGTCAACGCCGTTATAACGCTTGTTGTTGTTAACGCCGTTATAACGCTTGTTGTTGTTGTTAACGCCGTTATAACGCTTGTTGTTGTTGTTAACGCCGTTATAACGCTTGTTGTTGTTGTTAACGCCGTTATAACGCTTGTTGTTGTTGTTAACGCCGTTATAACGCTTGTTGTTGTTAACGCCGTTATAACGCTTGTTGTTGTTGTTAACACCGTTATAACGCTTGTTGTTGTTGTTAACACAGTTATAACGCTTGTTGTTGTTGTTAACACCGTTATAACACTTGTTGTTGTTAACGATTCGAGACGTCGGCCATTTTTTCAGCCAAGTTTTCATATTTCAATAAAAGATTACAATAACACCAGGAAGGCAAATTAATAAAGCAAATAAAGTCAATTTTGGATTTCATGGCGATCATAATGCTCACAAGTCCCAAGAGATCCAAGAGAAGAGGTTCTAAAGGAAAATCATCACCAATATATTGTGAAAAATGAATTTCAATCAGCTTTTTTGAGCTTTAAAGCTTTGGTCACCATTCACTTGCATTGTATGGACCAACAGAGCTGAAACATTCTTCTAAAAATCTTAATTTGTGTTCTGCAGAAGAAGGAAAGTCATACACATCTGAAAAGGCATGAGGGTGAGTAAATGAGAGAATTTTCATTTTTGGGTGAACTATTTCTTTAAGGAAATTGAATAGCATAATATAAAGTGTATTAAAATAATTGTGACATTCTCATTTATGTTGGCGGCAAAGTCATGACAAATATACTGTATTATACAGCCTTAATACACACATACACCTGACTTTAGAGACGCCTTTGAATTCGTTACTCTGGTCAAAACAGCTTATCTGGGAAAATAAAATATATTGGTGTGAGCGATTCAGAACACCTCTAACTGTGTTTGCATGGGGGGGAAAATAGATTTTGGCATTTCTTATCATGAGAGAGAACAAAGCGACAGGGAGGGAAAAGAGCACATTGCAATTTAAAAATGTGCATGTTATTTTGTGTTCAGGTTAATCTGACAGCAGGTCGTCCGCTGCCTGGCAAATTATGGCTTTCATACACTTTCATTTAGACAGTAGATGTTCCAGAGTTATTTGTTGCGGTTCATTATTGAAGCAGCTCTTTTTATTTGTGTCTGACTGTCAGAAAAGTGTGAGACAGTGGCACTTAAGTGCATTTCTGAGTCCGCTGAGAGCATTTTCAATAAAAGGGAGCTCACCTGTTTTGGTAATAATGTAGATTTTCCAGTAACAAAGAGAAGCACAATCATTTAGACAAAACACTACAGGGCTGTCTTTTGTCACGCATGTTTTGCTTAAGCAGCTTTAACAGACTATATCAAACAAATGCACTCTGCCAACAGTTTCCTTTATATGAAGCACTGGGAATACTGTTAGTGATTCGGTTCATTCAGACATTTTATCATGCATGTATTGTCTTGTTTTCTTACCGCCCTTGTTGTGTTTTCTGTGACGTCTCTGGGGTTTGTTGCAGATCTGATTGACGTCTGATTGGTGGTTGATGACACTAGTCTCTCTGTTGACTCCATATCTGATGGACACAACATACAGGACTAATACAGGCGAACAAGCACACGCTGCAGCGTCTTTCAAACTGTCCTCTTTCAGTCTGGTTTCATTCATATTCTATTTTCTATCCCGAATCAGTCTGGAAATAATAGACTTTTTCCCCTTACTTTTTCTTCTCGATTTTGGGGTGAAATGTGAGCTGGGCATGTTCTTGTAAGATTCACTGGCATATATTATGTTTTTAAATACACTCAAAGCTCAAAAAAGCTTCTTTACTCTTTAGAAATGGACCAGAAAACACAGAAAACACACCAAACACACTCGGTCTGTATAATTCTCGTGCATCTTCTTTTAAATGCAAATGTCAGCATCATAATCCCTTAGGGTGCATTTACATTACAGCAAATCACACTGAATAACAACCACACATGATTTGTGCTTTTTCATGGACTGCAAAGGAAAAGGGAAGCTATTTGTGAATATCAAACCAGTTTTATGAATCCATAAAGTTCAGTCAGTTTCCTGTATTTTATCTGTGAAAAGACGTGACTTTCTTTTGAGCAATTAATGTCTGAAACTTTATTCCAATTTACACTCAATTTAACATGAAGCAACTAACGCCCGTTTCACACATACTCCATGTGCGGTGTGTATACGGTACAGGAGCAGCACGCGCTATAGTGCTTCACATATGCTGCGTTTGCAGTGCGCTACTGATCCGCAGTTTCTGTGTGCCACAAAATAAAAAATGTGTAAGTAATTTTGATTTCAAATCCAAACGTTAACTTTGACTGTTTAAGACATTGAAACAGTATGAAAATTAATTTTAATCATTGTGATTCTTTGTTTTACATGTAGTTCGAGTTGTTGACAGAAGAAAAGCTATCGCGCTATATCTGTTGCTAAGAAGGAGAAGAAAGAGACGCATTTGCGTTCACTCTGTCTTTTTTTTAAGGTAAAAAAATCATATATGATGGCATTTTGCGACTTTTGGGACTATAATCATTCTTTTTTGTTTTTCTTGACCCTGTAATTTAGTAACTGTAGAACACATTAACTGTATGTGGCAGGGTGGAGGGCGGGCCGGGTCGTGATACTACACACCTGGTCCCGTATTAGGCTAATTATGCCTCCGTGAGGTTTAAAGGCTGACTGCAGAGGGCCGTGCGGGAGAGAGAGATTGTTAGCGGACATGTCCGTCTTATGTGTGTTTGTGTCTTCTTTTAAGTTTATCATTAAACTATTATTTATATTGAAAAGCCGGTTCTCGCCTCCTCCTTGCCATTGATCTCTTTACACTGGTGCCGAAACCCGGGAAGGAGGAGGGATACGCCGTAGTAGAGTTCTCGCCACTACCGTCCACCCCAACGGAGCAGCCGCCTGTCGGGGGACGAGGAGCCCAGCCGCCTGAACGAGGACGATGGCCGCCGACCGCGAGAGGAGAAGGGGCTCCTAGCCGACCGCCTGGAGTGGTCAGGGCCGCTGCCAGGGGCGCAGGAGTCGCCTACCGGCCGCTGAAACGCACCAGGGTTTAAGACCGCCGACCGCGAGCGGGGAGGGGCTCACTGGCGACCGCCTGGAGCGAGAGGACCGCTGCCAGGGGCGGGGGAGACACCTTCTGTTCCCCCAGAACGCGGCGGGGTGTTCCGTCCGCCAGGGGCTGGAGGACTGCCTCCGATCCGCCCGGAGAGGCGCGGCTGTCGTCCGATAGAGGGTGGAGGAGTGGCCGAGGAACAAGCTGCAGCGTATCGGAGAACTGGCGAGTAAGAGTTTTTTTTTTTTCATCTCTCTCCTCTCTCTCTCTCACTGTCGCTCTGAGTTGGCCTTTACCCTCTCTTAATTTTACAGTTTTTTGGGGGGTACTACACTTACAGGAAGTACCCCCCATTTTAATTATTTCTGTTTCCCTCCCCTTGTCCCCTCCCTCGTCCAGGTAGAAGGGGATGACCTGCCGGCAGACAGCGTGGAAGGCACGCCCTCCCCCAGGGAAAGGGGGTGTGTACGTCAGGCCGGGGGCTCCCCAGCCTGAGAGAACGAGGGAGGAATGTGGCAGGGTGGAGGGCGGGGCCGGGTCGTGATACTACACACCTGGTCCCGTATTAGGCTAATTATGCCTCCGTGAGGTTTAAAGGCTGACTGCAGAGGGCCGTGCAGGAGAGAGAGATTGTTAGCAGACATGTCCATCTTATGTGTGTTTGTGTCTTCTTTTAAGTTTATCATTAAACCATTATTTATATTGAAAAGCCGGTTCTCGCCTCCTCCTTTCCATTGATCTCTTTATACTGTAATTATGTGTATATGATGAAATTATTACAGTTTCTTGTCAATCTATGTCTATTTTAATGTGAACAATGCACTGCCACTTTAATTCAGTGCGGTGCAGCACAGCAAAAATAGACTCGGTCCATAAACGATCGCTGCACTGCTGTATACGCACCGCAACTGGAACGGATCGACGGACTGCATCCGCGCGCAGTGTAAAAGCTCTAACCTGTTAACATGGGTACGGAAAAAAATACACACTGCAAACGGAGTATGTGTGAAACGGGCGTAAAAGCCAAAGAGCAAACAGCTGCAAAAAATACACCAGGCCCAACACTTGATCATCAAGAATAATGTCGCCAACTAAACCCCAAAAAAGGGACGAACCCTTCGATATGTCCCGTCCTCAGCATAGGCAAGAAAACTGTGCTCGTCAAGCCGTTTCATGGGGTCTTTAAAAATATATTTTGAAACTATATTTTAGTTCTGACGTCAAACATTTTTGAACATGAATTGAAGTATGAAGAACATGAATTGAAGTATGACTGTTCGGTGCGCAAAGAGTTATTTTTTGCATCTTTTTATGTTACATTTACATTTATGCATTTGGCAGACACTTTTATCCAAAGCGACTTTCAGTGCACTTATTACAGGGACAATCCCCCCGGAGCAACCTGGAGTTAAGTGCCTTGCTCAAGGACACAATGGTGGTGGCTGTGGGGATCTTGGTGGTGCTGGGACTTGAACCCCCGACCTTCTGGTCAGTAACCCTGAGCCTCAACCACTGAGCCACCACTGCCCCATCTTCTATTTATCCTAAGTAAAACAACGATCTGATGACAAAATAAGTTAAGTGGCAAAATATCTGTATCATTATCGGCATCAGCCTTTGTCAGAAATTGTTATTAATATCGGCCAAAAGTACCGGTCATATCAGTACATCCCTAATTCTGAGCCATGACAACTACACCACATTCACTCAAACACTCTTTAATGCAGTATAGCAGTTAGTGACCTGAAAAAAACTACAATGTTACCCCACTGCCCGTCTGATGACCCTCTCAGAGGGGGTTACACCATCAGCTCACAACATGACCTAAAGAGGGGCTGATATCACAGCGAGAGATAGACAAGCATGGGAGTAAAATGAAATATTCAGCTGTTATAGGATGTCCTGTATTTGTTCTTTCCAACAGGCTCCTTGAATATCTTGGGAAATGCCGTTTACGATCCAAGTAAAATTGCATTCTGAGTGAAGGAAGCGAACATTACACAAGCATGTGAAGGGAGAACGAGAACAAGGGTGAAGAAATGTGCTTCTTCCCCTTCTGTCGCTCTCTCCACGTTGTGTCGGAGAAGCGACACTAGGGGTCTCTCTTGAGCGCCGATATTCACCTCTGATCTTATTGAAAAGGGCCAATGGGAGTTGGCAGCCAGTATTTGCATACCCCGCCCCCGGACATACGGGTATTTAAGCGGGGCAAATACGGGAGTTCATTCAGAAAATTTCTTCGGAGCCGATGGTCTGTCTGCAGTTTGCTGTGAGTTACACACCACTATAAACGTTCCTGTTTCCTCTGACGATCTGCATGCTGTTGGATCTTGACGGCGCACAACAGCGGCTTTCTCCTTCTCAGTGCACGGCGTGCACTGTTGCCCCTGAGCCGACAGCGCAGACACATACACACACACACACTGTGTATTAAAAGAGTTTTTACTAAAGAGTAATTTTCTCTAAAAGAGCAAACACAGCGGCGTTGAGCGTCCTTTTAGGGCGCGTCTTTTCAAGATGCCTTTCCGCCCCTGTGTCGTTCCTGGATCGCGGTAGAGTGCTCTCTGCTTCAGGCGGCCACAGAGCTGTCTCGTGTGTTTGGGCGCGATCACACCGGCGGCGTTTGTGGATGGTTCATGTTCTCACTGCGAGAACATGACCATGACCACGTTAGCGATCGCGGCTTGCTTTCAACAGAAAGCAAGCCACCCCAGCTGCACCCGCATTGCTCCTTCTTCCCACGGGATTAAGGGCGGTGCGGTTGGTGCTAGAGGCGATTTGAGGCGGCAGCGGGTGCAGTTTCGCCGGGTAGCCCCCGCGAACCTCCGTTCCCGACACGCTTCGCTGGTCTCCGTCCACGCTTCGTGGCGATAGCGGCTTCGCCTCCGCGGCCTGGCTGTCTATCCTCCGAGTCGAAGCAGATGAGCTCGCCGCTGCATCGGAGAGTCGCGGTGTCTGATGCCGAGGACTCCCCTGGACTGCCGCCTCGGGCCAGCAGGCCCAGGCTGAGGCCGGCAGCTCAGATGTCCGACATGCTTGCCGAGGCGCCGTGGCGTGGGGTTGGATTGGAACCCTCCATCCTCCCCACAGCCTTCACGGTTGGATGATTGGTTCCTGGGGCAGCGCGCGTTCGCGACCTCGCATCCCCGGTCCCTTTCTTCCGGAAGTGCATGATGAGCTGGCGTCTCGTGGAGAGCCCCGCTCTCCGCTCGTCTAGGTGCCACCAGCTCCACTCTCTCCACCCTCGGCGGAGAGCGCCACGAGTACGGCAGCGATTCCCCAGGTTGATAGGGCAGTTGCGCACCATCTATGCCCGGTAGCCCTACCTCCTGGCGGGGTGGCCCGTACTCCCGTCCAAGCCCTGTAGGACAACATCCTACGCTTAGCGAAGGCCTACACTACTGGCTGGGCCAGCTGCCTCCGCCCTGCATGCGATGGCCCTCCTGCAAGTCCACCAGGCCAAAGCTCTCAGAAACATGCACGGGGTGGACCTGATCCTGATGTGCTGCAGGAACTGCGCTCAGCGACCGACCTCGCCCTGAGGCGGCGAAGGCCACAGCGCAGGCACTCGGACAGGCGATGGCCACCCTAGTGGTCCAGGAGCGCCATCTTTGGCTCAACCTGGTCGAGATGCGTGAGGCTGACAAGAACCGCTTCCTGGGCGCACCTGTCTCCCAGATTGGCCTTTTCGGTGACACCGTCGAGGACTTCGCCCAACAGTTCTCCGCGGTGAAGAAGCAGGCGGAGGCCATTTCGCACATCATGCCCCGCCGCAGACCTGCCGCTCACGGGCCCTGCCCGTCTGCCCGCCGAGGCGTCCCCTGCGAGAAACCAGCTCCTGCTCCGCCTCAACCGGGCCCAGCTCTCAGCCCCAGCGTCGAGCACTCCGCAGGCGGCGCACGCCCCTGTCTCACGAACCCCTCCAGGACCGGAAGGCTCCCAAGCGTTCCTGAGACAGTCGACCCAGAGCCGAAGGCGTTAGCTCCGGAGGTGGTAAGACCGCTCCGTCCCCGGTGGAGGGCGGGAGGAGAATCCTTTGTTTTTCATTTGCCACACCCCTGGCGGGGGCTGTGGTACCCACATTCTCAATAAAAGAGCTATTTCCTTTGCCTCTGGGTCACCTGGCCGCAAATGCCGTTTTCGCGGCAATGTGCTTTCAGATCACAACAGTCCGGTACACGGGCGCGGCGATCCGCCTTCCGCCTGCCCACGACTGTCCCCGGCCGGCCGGTTCAGGCGAGTCCAGAGGGCGCCAGCATCAGACCTCCTCCTCAGTCACGAACCCGCCCCTGCGGGTGCGCGGAGCAAGGTAAGTGCTTTGAGTCTATTCTCAGCACCTCAGCCTCAGGCACCAGCGAAGCCGCCCGGCGCTGCATTACCTGTTCCGCCCGCTCGCGAGGCCCGCCGGGTACGTCCAAAATACTCGTCCCTTTGGTGCCCCTAAGCGCCAGAGCTGGGAAGCGTGGCTTTAGCTTCCCAACGCATCACGCTGGCTGCACGGACCATTCGACTTCGATTACGCCAATTCAGTTTGCCCGGCTCCGCCCCCTTCAGGAGCGTCCGCTCTTCCGCAGTACACGGCGAGCACGCCAGTTCCCTGCGCCGCGAAATCGCGACCCTCTTAGCCAAGAGCGCGGTAGAGCCCGTCCCTCCAACCGAAATGAGGAAGGGTTTCTACAGCCCTTACTTCATTGTACACAAGAAAGCGGTGGCTTACGACCAATCCTGGACTTGCGAGTTTTCAATCGGGCCTTGTTAAAACTCCCGTTCAAAATGCTTACGCAGAGAAATATTCTGGCTGGCGTTCAGCATCTAGATTGGTTACGCAGCGGTGGACCTGAAGGGCGCGTACTTCCACGTCTCAATTCTGCCACGACACCGACCCTTCCTACGGTTCGCGTTTGACGACCAGGCGTTTCAGTACAAAGTCCTCCCCTTGGCCTGTCTCTGTCCCTCGGCGTCTTCACGAAAGTCGCAGAAGCGGCCCTTGCCCGCTCACGAGTAGCCGGCATCCGCATTCTCAACTACCTCGACGACTGGCTCATCCTAGCACACTCTCGAGAGTTACTATGCACACACAGAGACCAGGTGCTCCGGCACCTCAGCGGCTGGGGCTTCAGGTCAACTGGGAAAGAGCAAGCTCACTCCGGTTCAGAGCATCTCTTTTCTCGGGTTGGAGTTAGACTCAGTCTCAATGACAGCACGTCTCCGCGGCGGCGTGCTCAGTCGGTGCTGGACTGCCTCGCTTCCTTCAAGCCAGGCACAGTGGTCCCTCTAAAACTTTTCCAGAGGCTCCTGGGGCATATGAGCGTCCTCCGCGGCGGTCGCGCCGCTGGGGTTGATGCATATGAGACCACTCCAGCACTGGCTCCAGACTTCGAGTCCCGAGACACGCATGGCACCGCGGCACGCGTCGGGTAAGGATCACCCCGCCTGCCTCAAAACACTCCGACCCTGGACAGACCTCTGCTTTTACGGGCAGGAGTGCCCCTGCAGCAGGTGTCCCGGCGCGTCCTGGTCACAACCGACGCCTCCGGTCGGGTGGGGTGCCGTGTGCAGCGAGACGCGCAGCAGCGGGCCGTTGGAAAGGGGCCCGCTGCGTTGGCACATCAATTGCCTGGAGTTGCTGACCGTCCTTCTTGCTCTCAGGAAGTTCCTCCCGTTAGTTCGGGACAAACATGTCCTCGTGAGATCGGACAGCACCACGGTGGTGGCGTACATAAATCGCCAAGGCGTCGCGCTCCGCCACATGTCACAACTTCGCCCGCCGTCTCCTCCTATGGAGCCAGCAGCGACTCAAGTCGCTGCGTGCCACTCACATCCCGGCAAGCTCAGCGTCGTAGCGGACGCGCTATCACGACAACGCCTGCCCGGCGAGTGGAGGCTTCACCCCAGTCGGTCCAGCTGATTTGGGAGCGGTTTGGCAAGGCCCAGGTAGACCTGTTAGCCGCCCAGGAAACCTCCCACTGCCCGCTCTGGTGCGCCCTAACAGAGGCTCCCCTCGGGACAGGCAGCTGGCACACAGCTGGCCCTCGGGGCTGCGCAAGTACGCATTTCCCCAGTGAGCCTTCTTGCACCGGTGCTGTGCAAGGTCAGGGAGGGCGAGGAGCAAGTCACGTTGGTGGCCCCCTACTGGCCCACTCGGACTTGGTTCTCAGAACTCAGGCTCCTCGCGACAGCTCCTCCCTGGCGAATTCCCTGAGAAAGGACCTCCTCTCTCAGGGGCCGGGGCACGCTCTGGCACCCGCGCCCAGACCTCTGGAACCTCCACGTCTGGTCCCTGGGCCGGGCGCGGAAGAGCTAGCCGGCTTACCGGCGACCGTTGTGAATACCATCAACCAAGCCAGAGCTCCCTCTACCAGGCACCTTTACGCCCTAAAGTGGCGCTTGTTACGCAGATTGGTGTTCTTCCGAGCCGAAGACCCACAGAGATGCTTGCGATTAGGTCAGTGCTTCTGTTCCTACAGGAGAGGCTGGACAGGAGGCTGTCCCGTCCACCCTCAAGGTGTATGTTGCCGCTATCGCCGCCCACCACGATCCTGTAGGCGGCAAGTCTTTGGGTAAGCACGACCTGATCCTCAGGTTCCTGAGAGGCGCCGGAGGTTGAATCCCTCCCGGCCAGGCCTAGTTCCCTCCTGGGATCTCTCGGTAGTCTTGGCAGGACTCCAGAGACCTCCCTTCGAGCCGCTCGAATCAGTTGGACTCAGGGCCCTCTCTCTTAAGACGGCCCTGCTGATCGCGCTCGCCTCCATTAAGAGGGTCGGGGACCTGCAAGCGTTCTCTGTCAGCGACACTTGCCTGGAGTTCGGTCCGGCAGATACGTCTGTGATCCTAAGACCGCTGACCGGGCTATGTGCCCAAGGTTCCTACCACACCATTCGAGATCAGGTAGTGAACCTGCAAGCGCTGCCCGGGAGGAGGCAGACCCAGCCCTTTCGTTGCTGTGTCCAGTCGCGCGCCCTGCGCATTTACCTGGACCGCACACAGAGCACCAGGCGCTCTGAGCAGCTCTTTGTCTGCTTTGGGGGCGGCAGAAAGGGAATGCCGTCTCCAAACAGAGGCTGCGCCCACTGGGTTGTCGATGCCATCACACTGGCTTATCACACCCAGGCGTGCCCCTACCCTTACGGGTCCGAGCTCACTCAACAAGGGGTGTTGCGTCCTCGTGGGCACTGGCCAAGGGCACCTCCCTAGCAGACATCTGTAGAGCAGCGGGTTGGGCAACACCCAACACCTTCGCGAGGTTTTACAACCTCCGCGTTGAGTCGGTTAGCGTCTCGTGTTTTCTCAGGTCCGAGCCCGTGAGAACTTCGGTAACACGTGAGACCGACCGGCGGGTGGATCGCTTGCGCCCAGTGCCCTTTTCCTGGCGTCAAGGTAAAGTAGTGCGCCTTCTTCCCAGAAGCGCCCCACTCGAGTCGGGCCCCTGGTCGATTCCTCCCCAGCCCTCGGGTCCGCGGTTCAGCGGAGGAACTTCGCCGACCCAAGCCACTGCGGGTACCCTGATGGCTACCCTGTACTGGCATAGGTGCTCCACAGGTAAAGTAGAAGGCCTCCTGTGCGGACGCCCCTGTGTGTATTTCCACGGTTCTGTCCCTTACGGCGGACCCCGTGTCTCCCTTAGGCAGTTACAGCTGCCCGGTCGCCGTGCTGTAGCAACTCCCCCTTCGAGGCTGGGATCTACCACCGCACCATACTTTCCACACGAGCCCTAAGAGCGGCCGTGTGGCGTGTCTACCACTTTTCCTCCCCAAGAAAAAGGGCAGGTGTGGTCTCCGCGAGGGTCTGGGTAAGACCCCTTCCCTATATGCGTGTAAGGGCCCGGCCGTGATTGCTCTATGCGAGAAACATAGAGAGAAAAGAGGCCCAGCCAGGCTGGCCCGTTCCCATGTTGGCAAACATCGCCTTGTTCCCCTCCCAGGGTAACTAGAAGGATCCCGATGTTCGTATGGGGCATTGGGGAAGAGTGCGTGCAGCCGGGTACAGGCGATGCGTGGCACTGGATGAATCCCTGCCCGCCTCTGTATCGGCAGTTCACGTACACGGTTCAGCACATGGCAAGATTGGAATGGGTCCCCTAGTGTCGCTTCTCCGACACAGCGTGGAGAGAGCGACAGAAGGAGAACGTTTGGTTACGTATGTAACCTCCGTTCCCCGAGGGAGGAGCGACGCGTTGTGTCTTTCCTCCGCCATGTCACTGAACCGAGCCACTGTTGTGGCGGACCATTTCGGCTCCTCAGAAAAATCCTGAATGAACTCCCGTATTTGCCCGGCTTAAATACCCGTATGTCGGGGCGGGTATGCAAATACTGGCTGCCAACTCCCATTGGCCCTTTTCAATAAGATCAGAGGTGAATATCGGCGCTCAAGAGAGACCCCTAGTGTCGCTTCTCCGACACAACGTGTCGTTCCCTCCCTCGGGGAACGGAGGTTACATACGTAACCAAACGATTTCTATTAAAATAATGTCACCACGCAAAATAAATGTATGGTTGCAACACATAAATATAACTTCTGTATATTTTGGAGTGCAATGAGACCCTGAGATGTTTTTGAGAAATTCAACCAGAAAGAGGAAATTGGAAATAACACATGACAAGAGAGACAATTACCCCGGGGTTATTACCGTAGATTGCACAAATATTACGCTCTGCTTGTTCACAACCCGTTAAATTGTTCTAGCGCATGTTTCTCAGTCTCTGGTGACATCACACCATCATATGTGTCTGATTAGCAAATATGAGGGTCGTAATTAAGGTCATGAAAGAAGATCACAAACATCTGATTTATTTTCAATCAAAATCAGGAAAACGGAGAGGAACTGCTCCGAGCTCGGCCTCTGGTTTATTCAACGGGTGGGAAATAAGTACACAGTGGATTTTAACATGTCTTTGTGAGATAACAGCCTTTTCAAATAATCCTGAAAGGTTAATTAAAGTAATTAGTCTGAATGACATTTACATTGTAGAACTGAATACCATGAAAACCTTAAAGCTAAGTTTTTAATTTCTGCAGCACTGCCGCCACTGAAAAAAATGAATGAAAAAATCTCTTTGAGAGATTTCATAAAATATTTGATTGTTTAAACTGTGCTTTAAATTAGTGGCTGGCAAGTAAGAAACTTTTTTTCCTTGCATTCCTCAGAAGGGTGGCGGGCTTCTCCCTTAGAGATAGGGTGAGGAGCTCAGTCATCCGTGAGGAGCTCGGAGTAGAGCCGCTGCTCCTTTGCGTCGAAAGGAGTCAGTTGAGGTGGTTTGGGCATCTGGTAAGGATGCCCCCTGGCCGCCTCCCTAGGGAGGTGTTTCAGGCACGTCCAGCTGGGAGGAGGCCTCGGGAAGACCCAGGATTAGGTGGAGAGATTACATCTCCAAACTGGCCTGGGAACGCCTCGGGGTCCCCCAGTCAGAGCTGGTTAATGTGGCTCGGGATAGGGAAGTTTGGGGCCCCCTGCTGGAGCAGCTGCCCCCGCGACCCGACTTCGGATAAGCGGTTGAAGATGGATGGATGAAAAAGGAAACATTCTTATGTGGAAAGGGAATATTAAAAGGTACCGGTATTCCTAAAATTACCTAATACAATTTTTCATGGGGAAAAAAATAATTAAATAATTTTTAGGGGCTGTTCAGACCGAATACATTCTTGAGCAAAAAATAAGTAAATAAATAAATGCATGTTGCAATAAACGGAACAGAACGCAGTTGTCTGACTTTTTAACTAACATACAGGGCTGGACTGACAATCTGGCATACCGGGCATTTTCCCGGTGGGCCGATGCTCTTTTGGGGCCATTCAGGGGCGAACTTGACAACGGGATAACCTTGCCGAATGGGCAGCGATAAGCAAAATTGAGCCGCTGCGTTATGCAGAACAGACCACAAAATGGCACAGCGATATGCAGAAATGGACAGCGAGGACAGCGCTCAACAACTTTTGGATCACCGCCTCCCCTCAACATCTTTTGGGCAAGTTGCCATGTAAAATCCCAGGCCGATTTCTCTTCCCAATCCAGCCCTGCTGACATGGCATCAAAACAAAAATGTGCCGCTCCTGCACATGGCACTGAAAACACAGCGAGACAAAGCGCAATGTTCAAAGACATCTGTCTAGTGCATGTTTACATAGAAAAACAATGCAGACGGACACAGACACATATTAAAAGTGAAAGCCTCATTATGTGTCCACATGCACTTTTGTGTGAATTTAGCCAAATTAAGAAGAATTTAAAGCTAGTTTGAATGGTAAATCCTCCCAGGTTCCTTATCAGAAATACATGCTTTTTAAAATATGTTTTTCCCCATTGTCTATTAACACAGTGTACTCATAGGAAACTCAGAATTTGCATAATTTAAGATTCAATCACCTCTGCAAATTGTCAACACATTTAATAAAAAAAAAGCACTTCCTGTGCACGGATTTATTTGTGTGCAAACAGGTGTGTTGTAATATAAACCACAGGTAGGAAAAGAGAGTTATAAATGAAACATGGAGCACATCTGTGCAAAGGCAACAGCTAATTTTGCAATGTTGCAGAAAACCGAATGACCCCTGGGGCTCGTGATCTCTCCTCTACCTCACACGATTCATTACACCAATATCTCTAATCAGACTGAAATATTACCATGACACGAGCAGCCTGGTCTCATGAATATTATGTGACTGTGGCAAAATATTTAGAAAATGAAATTACTTGCCTCATTACATGTTTCGCTGCAGTTTCCCAGTGAAATGTCCAGCAGGGGGCACCAAAAGAGAGTGAAACTGTGTCGTAATCAGACGAGGTTTTTTAAGGTGAATATTAGATGCCGGTTTTAATGAGTAAAACATACCTCGCTAACCTTAAACTTTAACCTAAACCTAACAATAGTGTCCTAAATCAAATGAAAGGTGAACAAAACAGACGTCTGTATCCTAAACAGCACCTAAACCTAACAAATGTGCAGTTTTTTAAGAATGCATGTCATTTTGTGTCGCCTCTATGACACTTTTTTTTCTCACGTGTCAGCTTGCTTGTTTGGTTGAAACAGTATTCCATGATTCCCAGTATCAAATGCCTTTTTGAGGTCTAAAAATACTGCGCCTACCACATTACCATTATCTAAAGCTCCCTTAATAAATTCTGTAAGAAAGCAGTTTGCCATTTCTGTTGAATAATTAGGCCCAAAACCAAATTGTTTAGAGTGAAGTAAAAAAAAAATAATTCTAGATAGTTGATAAGTTGATCAGCTACCAACTTTTCCAGAATTTTAGAGACTGCAGGGAGTGTAGAAATTGGTCTGTAATTTTGCACCTCATCAACTGATCCTGCCTTGCAAATTGGGGTTATAATAGAAGTTTTCCATTTTGAAGGGAATTTACTTTCTCTAATAGTTAAATTTATCAAGGGCTTTAGCAAACAAGCACTATATATTTTTTACAAATGCTGTATCCATTCCAAATATATCCTTAGCCCTTGAGTTATTCAATTGATTAATAATAACCGTAACTGTCAGGTTCAAACATATTGCAAGCTCTTCCACAGACTGGATAAAATATCTATTAAATTCATTAGCAAATTCAGTGCAATCAGTACCAAGTCTTCCATTGATTTCCAGCTCCAACAATGGTTTTCTTTGAATACCTTCTCGTTCACAAAGTTTGTTGATACACGTCCAAAGAGATGAGCTATTTCCACCTGATTCTGCAATCAATTGCTCAAAATACGCAGTTTTTGCCTTTCTCATTTCACTAACAACTTTATTTCTTAACGATTTAGGGCTTAGTATATCTGTCTGTGTTTTTGCAAGCAAAGACTTTTTCATAAGTTGATGGATATCTGAATTCAGCCATAGTAAGGATGCACTATTTTGTCTACATTTTAATGGGTGTGTATACTTTTGAATAATTTTTTCAATGGTTCTCATCACAATTTCACAGTTTTTGTCCAGGGCACCAGTTTGTAATGCATAATTCCAGTTAATATTTTTTTATATCATTTTCAAATTTTGTAATTTTACTCTTGGGGATGCCTACTACCTCTGGTTTAAATGTTTGACAAAAATTACTATGCAAACGTTTCTTTGTCAATTTTCTAACAACCAGGATCATGTTATGATCGGACAAACCTGTCAGCAGATTAAATATTTGTTTTACCCTTTCAGGTTTATTTATAAATGCAAGATCAATAAGAGTTTTACTTGTTTTTGTTATCCTTGATGGACCTTTTATTAACTGGTTGAATTTATGTATGGCTGTAATTGATTTAGATTTTTGAAATTTATGTTAAAATCTCCAAATAAAATAGTTTCAGTATGACAATTTTAAAACTTCAACAATTCCTCTAAATTATAATAAAAAGAAGAATCGTGTGAGGGTTGATTATACAAAATCACAACATTAAAATTCATTTTTGGGGACATTATAACATTTAACGGAAAACATTTTAATCCCACAATATCTAGTTTCACTTCAGCACATTTAAAATGATCCTAAATATAAATCATGCTGGTCTATCCTTTCTGTAACAACTATAACCGGTAACATCAATCATGCATGTTGGCATAGGCGGAAATCGCGGGGGGTCAGGACCCCCTATCTGAGGGTTGTCCCCCCCCCTAAAATATCATTAAAATATGTGTATTGTAAATAATATAATGATATATTCTTAAAATAATTGTTTAAGAAATAAAATAATACAAATGCAAACGGGGCAACAACAAAAAACCCCTTGGTGTCCCCTTCAAAAATTGCTCTTGAGAATTGTTATGTTTATTGTCCCCACCAACATTTTGATGACATTTTCGCTCCTGCATGTTGGTGTATTGGTAGACAACCAAGTTTCACTCAATGCTAAAAAGTCCAGGTTTGAGTTCATAAACAGATGCTCAACTTGATCCCTCTTTGATATAATACTTTGGATATTCAGGTGCCCCCCTAAAATACCTTGTGGTTTGAGTCTTGAATCCCAAATCAATCTGGTATGGTTTACAGTCTGAAATAATTCAGTTTCTGTGCAGCATGGTTGATGGCTCCTTTTGTCTTTGAGTTTTCCTAAAGTAGCCTACCTGTTGTTTGTTTGTTTGTTTGCTTTACTCCATCCAACAAAGATAAGGGATGGCTTAGACTCACCAAAACTCTCTGAATCAAGGACAGGACTAATACAGAGCTCTAATGTTTCAATGTTGCATGGGTACATCCTGTAAGGGAGTTTGGCCAAACACCCAACAGCTCCCAGCTTACACCCTGATGGCACCACAGTTCACACTCCAGCCTGGATTACACTCAATCAGTCCACTTACTGGTTCAGTTATATGTTGGTTTGTTGATGGTTCTGGATTCATCTGTATGCCACCGCCGAGCAGGAGAATAATCAGTAGAACCTTTGGACCATACCATTTGCTTCTCTTGACATGCTGATGATTGTTTTGCCAGCAGGTAGAATAAATAATGTGGTATCCTTGGCTGAAAACGTTCAGTTTTGGTCTATCAGCCATAGGCATGAATTCAACAGATATACTCGGTGTTTCATTCCCAGTAGCACTGACACCAAAACCACATGGA
The DNA here is from genome assembly GCF_025860055.1 of Xyrauchen texanus. Taxonomy (NCBI): domain Eukaryota; kingdom Metazoa; phylum Chordata; class Actinopteri; order Cypriniformes; family Catostomidae; genus Xyrauchen; species Xyrauchen texanus. The sequence goes on along the minus strand of NC_068293.1, from coordinate 42,649,350 downwards.
CTTATCAGGAACAACAAACAAAGCAGCCATATGCAACACAACTTCTTATCCCTCTTTCCAATGTTTAAAATCCAACTTTGGCTAAATATTGTTGAAAAATACCAAATAAGATAAAAAATGACTATAGCAAAAGATTAAACAAAGCGGCAGGAGCCTATCAAACCACCCCTGCACCCGGCGGCCATCTTAGTTCCACACAATGAGGTAAAGATATTCTAAACTGATGCAAAACAATCGGCCGATACTAAGATTTCAGATTTCGTAATCAGATCAGAAGAGAAAAAGTGGTCTCAGTGCATCCCTAATTAATAACAGTAAATAACAATATTTATCCATCTATTTACTGATCCATTTTAATGAACATAAAATGCCATGCCAAAACCCAACCCTGTTTATGTTACATTTACATTTACATTATATGACACTATGACAAATATACAGAATGTGTTGTTGGTATTCCCCTGCGATGTCAAATGATGCAAGTTTTCACTCTTTAAAACCGTTCGTAATGTAGCAGTCTTGACCAGACCACAAGCAGCATGAACCTAGAGTCCATCATCACCAACGATTCATAAAGCCAAATGCGGTTTCATCAATGAACATACTCGATATTTAAATCCACATTAAACTAAATTCAAAACTAATGCTTAGACTTCCTGACTTAGTAAACACAGATTACTTACTCAAAACATACTAGAGTGATTGAAATTTGGTGACTTGTATTGTTCAAATGTCGCAAAAGTTACGATGCATAACATTTATCTGTATTATATACAGTATGTTTGGTACGTTTGAAGTGACAAATGCATTGTCTTCATATAACATCCATAAGATATTTTAAGGGGTTATAAGACGTTACGAGTCACGCTTGTAAAATGGAAGTTAAATGCAAATAAACTAAATCAATTTAAGACATAAACCCAGACATATACAAAAACACTTTCCTGAAGAGACTAAACATTTTGAAGGAAATTCAACAAGGAAAGATTAAGTCTCAATTATCCTCTTGATTTGTGACACATTTGATGTTTTATTACTTCTTTCCATTTGGCCCATGTTCCACTTAATTACACCCTGTTGGGCAAATTGCACGGGACATTTCTTAATTTCTCACAATGTTCATTGTAAATGTGTGTTCTAATGACTGCTGACAGTGACACTATGCTTCATTTGCATGACAGCACTTATCTGATGCATAATATATTGCAGTACATCTTCTGTGGATGCAATTGGATGTCAGTTGTTTTTATAATGCATTACATGCTTTAATGAATAACTATAAATAGGTTAAGTATTATAACAGTAGTTACTGATTATTAATGAGACATATTAAAAAGTGTGTTATGGACATTATAATGTATTTGCAATGCCTTTAAAAATGGATTAAACAATTGTGCTTCACAGAAAGTGTTACCATCTATTTAAATGAAATACTATATGGCTCAGTTGGTAGAGCGGGTCGGCCACTAATCGCAGGGTTGGCGGGTTCCCGGCCCACACAACTCCACATGCCGACGTGTCCTTGGGCGAGACACGGAACCCCAAGTTGCTCCCAATGGCAGGCTAGCACCTTACATAGCAGCTCTGCCACCTTTGGTTTGTGTGTGAGTGAGTGTGTGAGTGAGAGTGTGTGAGTGAGAGTGAGTGTGTGAGTGAGAGTGAGAGTGAGTGTGTGAGTGTGAGTGAGTGTGTGAGTGAGTGTGTGAGTGAGTGTGTGAGTGTGAGTGAGTGTGTGAGTGAGTGTGTGAGTGAGTGTGTGAGTGAGTGAGTGTGTGAGTGTGTGAGTGTGTGAGTGTGTGAGTGAGTGTGTGAGTGTGTGAGTGAGTGTGTGAGTGAGAGTGTGAGTGAGAGTGAGTGAGTGAGTGAGTGTGTGAGTGAGTGTGTGAGTGAGTGAGTGAGTGTGAGAGTGAGTGTGTGAGTGAGTGTGTGAGTGAGAGTGTGAGTGAGAGTGAGTGAGTGAGTGAGTGAGTGAGTGTGTGAGTGAGTGTGTGAGTGAGTGAGTGAGTGTGTGAGTGAGTGTGTGAGTGAGTGAGTGAGTGTGAGAGTGAGTGTGTGAGTGAGTGTGTGTGTGAGTGAGTGTGTGAGTGAGTGTGTGAGTGTGAGTGAGTGTGTGAGTGTGTGAGTGAGAGTGAGTGTGTGAGTGAGTGTGTGAGTGAGAGTGAGTGTGTGTGAGTGTGTGTGTGAGTGTGAGTGTGAGTGAGTGTGTGAGTGAGTGAGTGTGTGAGTGAGAGTGTGAGTGAGAGTGTGAGTGAGAGTGTGAGTGAGAGTGTGTGAGTGTGTGAGTGAGTGAGTGAGTGAGTGAGTGTGTGAGTGAGAGTGAGTGAGTGTGTGAGTGTGTGAGTGTGTGAGTGAGAGTGTGTGAGTGAGAGTGAGTGAGTGTGTGAGTGAGTGAGTGAGTGTGAGAGTGTGTGAGTGAGTGAGTGTGTGAGTGAGTGTGTGAGTGAGTGTGTGAGTGAGTGTGTGAGTGAGTGTGTGAGAGTGTGAGTGAGTGTGTGAGTGAGTGTGTGAGTGAGTGTGAGTGAGTGTGTGAGTGAGTGTGTGAGTGAGTGTGTGAGTGAGTGTGTGAGTGTGTGAGTGAGTGTGTGAGTGTGTGTGTGAGTGTGAGTGAGTGTGTGAGTGAGTGTGTGAGTGAGTGCGTGAGTGTGTGAGTGTGTGAGTGAGTGTGTGAGTGAGTGTGTGAGTGTGTGAGTGAGTGAGTGTGTGAGTGTGTGAGTGAGTGAGTGTGTGAGTGAGTGAGTGTGTGAGTGAGTGTGTGAGTGAGTGAGTGAGTGAGTGAGAGTGAGTGAGTGAGTGAGTGAGTGAGTGAGTGTGTGAGTGAGTGAGTGTGTGAGTGTGAGAGTGAGTGTGTGAGTGAGTGTGTGTGTGAGTGAGTGTGTGAGTGAGTGTGTGAGTGAGAGTGAGTGTGTGAGTGTGAGTGTGTGTGAGTGAGTGTGTGAGTGAGAGTGAGTGTGTGAGTGTGAGTGAGTGTGTGAGTGTGAGTGAGTGTGTGAGTGAGTGTGTGAGTGAGTGTGTGAGTGTGTGAGTGAGTGTGTGAGTGAGTGAGTGAGTGTGTGAGTGTGAGTGAGTGTGTGAGTGAGTGTGTGAGTGAGAGTGTGAGTGAGAGTGAGTGAGTGTGTGAGTGAGTGAGTGTGTGAGTGAGTGAGTGTGTGAGTGAGTGAGTGAGTGTGTGAGTGAATGAGTGTGTGAGTGAGTGTGTGAGTGAGTGAGTGAGTGAGTGAGTGAGTGTGAGTGAATGAGTGTGTGAGTGAGTGTGTGAGTGAGTGAGTGTGTGAGTGAGTGTGTGAGTGAGAGTGAGTGAGTGTGTGAGTGAGAGTGAGTGAGTGAGTGAGAGAGTGAGTGTGAGAGTGAGTGTGTGAGTGAGTGTGTGAGTGAGTGAGTGAGTGAGTGTGAGAGTGAGTGTGTGTGTGAGTGAGTGTGTGAGTGAGTGTGTGAGTGTGAGTGAGTGTGTGAGTGTGAGTGTGAGTGTGTGAGTGAGTGTGTGAGTGAGAGTGAGTGTGTCAGTGTGAGTGAGTGTGTGAGTGAGTGTGTGAGTGAGTGTGTGAGTGTGAGTGAGAGTGTGAGTGAGAGTGAGTGAGTGAGTGAGTGTGTGAGTGAGTGTGTGAGTGAGTGAGTGAGTGAGTGTGTGAGTGTGAGTGTGTGAGTGTGTGAGTGTGTGAGTGAGAGTGAGTGTGTGAGTGAGTGAGTGTGTGAGTGAGTGTGTGAGTGAATGAGTGTGTGAGTGAGTGTGTGAGTGAGAGTGAGTGAGTGTGTGAGTGAGAGTGAGTGTGTGAGTGTGTGAGTGAGTGAGTGAGTGAGTGAGTGAGTGAGTGTGTGAGTGAGTGTGTGAGTGTGTGAGAGTGAGTGTGTGAGTGTGAGTGAGTGTGTGAGTGAGTGTGTGAGTGAGTGTGTGAGTGAGTGTGTGAGTGTGAGTGTGTGAGTGAGAGTGAGTGTGAGTGTGAGTGTGTGAGTGAGAGTGAGTGTGAGTGTGAGTGAGTGAGTGAGTGAGTGTGTGAGTGTGTGAGTGAGAGTGAGTGAGAGTGTGAGTGAGAGTGAGTGAGTGAGTGTGTGTGTGTGAGTGAGTGTGTGAGTGAGAGTGTGAGTGAGTGAGTGAGTGTGAGAGTGTGAGTGAGAGTGAGTGAGTGTGTGAGTGAGAGTGTGAGTGTGTGAGTGAGAGTGAGTGAGAGTGAGTGAGAGTGTGAGTGAGAGTGTGAGTGAGTGTGTGAGTGAGTGTGTGAGTGAGTGAGTGTGAGTGTGAGTGTGTGAGTGAGTGTGTGAGTGAGTGTGTGAGTGAGAGTGAGTGTGTGAGTGAGAGTGAGTGTGAGTGAGTGTGTGAGTGTGAGTGAGTGTGTGAGTGTGTGAGTGTGTGAGTGAGTGTGTGAGTGAGAGTGAGTGTGAGTGAGTGTGTGAGTGAGTGAGTGTGAGTGAGAGTGAGTGAGAGTGAGTGAGAGTGTGAGTGAGAGTGAGTGTGTGTGTGAGTGAGTGTGTGAGAGTGAGTGTGTGAGAGTGAGTGTGTGAGTGTGAGTGAGTGTGTGAGTGTGAGTGAGTGTGTGAGTGTGAGTGAGTGTGTGAGTGAGTGTGTGAGTGAGTGTGTGAGTGAGTGTGAGTGTGTGAGTGTGTGAGTGAGAGTGAGTGAGAGTGTGAGTGAGTGTGTGAGTGAGTGTGAGTGAGTGAGTGAGTGAGTGAGTGTGTGAGTGAGTGTGTGTGTGAGTGTGTGAGAGTGTGTGAGTGTGTGAGTGTGTGAGTGAGTGAGTGAGTGTGTGAGTGAGTGTGTGAGTGTGAGTGAGTGTGTGAGTGAGAGTGAGTGTGTGAGTGAGTGAGTGAGTGTGTGAGAGTGAGTGTGAGAGTGAGTGTGAGTGAGAGTGAGAGTGAGAGTGAGAGTGAGTGTGTGAGTGAGTGAGAGTGAGAGTGTGAGTGAGTGAGTGTGTGAGTGTGAGTGAGTGTGAGTGAGAGTGAGTGAGAGTGAGTGAGAGTGTGAGTGAGAGTGAGTGAGTGAGTGAGTGAGTGAGAGTGTGAGTGTGAGTGAGTGAGAGTGAGTGAGAGTGTGAGAGTGAGTGAGTGAGTGTGTGAGTGTGAGTGTGAGTGTGTGAGTGAGAGTGAGTGAGTGAGTGAGTGAGTGAGTGTGTGAGTGAGAGTGAGTGTGTGAGTGAGTGAGTGTGTGAGTGAGTGTGTGAGAGTGAGTGTGAGAGTGAGTGTGAGTGAGAGTGAGAGTGAGAGTGAGAGTGAGAGTGAGAGTGTGTGAGTGAGTGAGAGTGAGAGTGTGAGTGAGTGAGTGTGTGAGTGTGAGTGAGTGTGAGTGAGTGAGTGAGTGTGAGTGAGTGTGAGTGTGAGTGAGTGAGTGAGTGAGTGAGTGAGTGAGAGTGTGAGTGAGAGTGAGTGAGAGTGAGTGAGAGTGTGAGAGTGAGTGAGTGAGTGTGTGAGTGTGAGTGTGAGTGTGTGAGTGAGAGTGAGTGAGTGAGTGAGTGAGTGAGTGTGAGTGTGTGAGTGTGAGTGTGTGAGTGTGAGTGTGTGAGTGAGAGTGAGTGTGTGAGTGAGAGTGAGTGTGTAAGTGTGTGTGTGAGAGTGAGTGAGTGAGTGAGTGAGTGTGAGTGTGTGAGTGAGAGTGAGTGTGTGAGTGAGAGTGAGTGTGTGAGTGAGAGTGAGTGAGAGTGAGTGTGTAAGTGTGTGTGTGAGAGTGAGTGTGTGAGTGAGAGTGAGTGAGAGTGAGTGTGTGAGTGAGAGTGAGTGTGTGAGTGAGAGTGAGTGTGTGAGTGAGAGTGAGTGTGTGAGTGAGAGTGAGTGAGAGTGAGTGTGTAAGTGTGTGTGTGAGAGTGAGTGTGTGAGTGAGTGAGAGTGAGTGAGAGTGAGTGTGTAAGTGTGTGTGTGAGAGTGAGTGAGTGAGTGAGTGAGTGAGTGAGTGAGTGAGTGAGTGAGTGAGTGAGTGAGTGAGTGTGTGTGTGTGTGTGTGTGTGTGTGTGTGTGTGAATGGGTGAATGGGACGCAGTGTAAAGCACTTTGGTAACCTCTAAGGTTAATAAAAGGAGCTATATAAGTGCAGACCATTTACCATATATGGGGAGTTAAGAAGTCTGGAGCTTAACAAGCCCAAAATAACAAAATAGCAAAATGCTGGCAAATTTAGCCTAAACTTTCAACACTTAAAAATTAGACAAAATAATTAAAGCAACTCAAAGCTATTAGAATTTATTCAATGTAACAAATGCCATTTTAAACATATTATTTAAATCTTCGTAGGGGACAGAAATGTTTCCTTAATTGAAGAAGCACCCACTCTTTTTTTTTTTTTGTCCTGCAAAAAGAGAGAATTTCGTATTTCTAAGCTATATTATACCAAGTTAATACAACTGTATGCAACCCTTGCATTTCTTTAATGTGAAGTCAGTTGTCATTTCCACTCTGCAAATGATTCAAATCCCTAAAGAGCGTGATCTGTGGAAATTAGTACTGATGAAAACACTGTCCCATACAAAAAAACAACCACGACGGTTGCTAAATTCACCCTTGAGTAAAAAAGACAATGAACCTTAAAATGGCCCCTTTTCTCTCAATTACAATGAAATTTATACTGTGTAAAATTGAAGTCAAGCTGCTCTAGGGTAACATACACGAGCATGCAATTACTGCAAACATAAACGCAAGCAGTTAAGTTGTAATTTTAATTAAAACTTCAAACTATGATTGGTTTTAAGATTCAACATGTCCTTAACAGGTTATACAAGTCAAAACTTATCAGTAGAAAAAGATAGTGTGGGGTTGAATAGTAAGTTGGCAGACCTGGTTAATATATTAATAATAGACCGGTGTGCAACACAGTCTCATTTAACGGTTCGGCATATCAGAGCCGTGACAGACACACAAATCATAAAGTTGCTGGACTACTGTGTGCACTATTCCTTCTTCCTAATATATTAACAACTTTTATATGTGCATATATTGCGTGCATATACACTGATCAGCCACAACACTAAAACCACTGACAGGTGAAGTGAATAACATGTATTATCTCATTACAATGGCACCTGTCAAGGGGTGGGATATATTAGGCAGCAAGTGAACAGTCAGTTCTTGAATCTCATGTGTTGGAAGCAGGACAAATGGGCAAGCGTAAGGATCTGAGCGACTTTGACAAGGGCCAAAATGTGATGGCTAGACGACTGGGCCAGAGCATCTCCAAAACGACACGTCTTGTGGGGTGTTCCCGGTGTGCAGTGGTTAGTACCTACTGAAAGTGGTCCAAGGAACCGCTGTTCAACCGTGGTGAACCGCTGACAGTGTCATTGGTGCCCAAGGCTCATTAATGTGCATGGGGAGCAAAGGCTAGCCCATCTGGTTCAATCCCACAGAAGAGCTCCTGTAGCACAAATTGCTGAAAAATTTAATGCTGGCCATGATAGAAAGGTGTCAGAACACACAGTGCATCGCAGCTTGCTGCGTATGGGGCTGCATTGCCGTAGACCAGTCAGAGTGCCCATATTGACCCCTGTCCATCGCTGAAAGGGCCTACAATGGACACGTGAGCATCAGAACTGGACCATGGAGCAATGGAAGAAGGTGGCCTTGTCTGATGAATCACGCTTTTCTTTTAGATCATGTGGATGGCCGGGTGCATGTCCATCATTTACCATGGGAAGAGATGGCAGCAGGTTGCACTATGGGAAAAAGGCAGGCCGGCGGAGGCGGTGTGATGCTTTGGGCAATGTTCTACTGGGAAACCTTGGGTCCTGGCATTCAAGTGGATGTTACTTTGACACGTACCACCTACATAAAGATTGTTGAAGACCACGTACACCCTTTCATGGCAACGGTATTCCCTGATGGCAGTGGCCTCTTTCAGCAGGATAATACACCTAGTCACACTGCAAAATTTGTTCAGGAATGGTTTAAGGAACGTGAAAATGGGTTCAAGGTGTTGACTTAGCCTCCAAATTCCCCATATCTCAATCTGATTGAGCATCTATGGGATGTGCTGGACCAACAAGTCCATCAAGATCCATGGAGGCCCCACCTCGCAACTTACAGGACTCAAAGGATCTGCTGCTGATGTCTTGGTGCCAGATACCACAGGACACCTTCAGAGGTCTTGTAGAGTCAATGTCTCAACATGCCACCATTCCAGTTTGACTACAACTTCATGTAATGTAATCCATTGCCATGACGACACTATTAAAGCTATCAAGCATCCCTTCAAAGGTGTCTAAGCAATTTTGAAGTGATTTGGGCAAATGCAAGAGGACTATTTCAAAGTCTGTTATAAGTGCCACACTTTCTGCTGCCAGTTGGTGGCACTATGACCGTGACCCACAATAGCCACATCCATGTGATAAGCCCCCAAGAAAAAATATACAACTAAATTTGTATCCATATCACACAATGCACGCAGAAAGATATGAGACACTTCCTGTTTCCCTATTTTTGCCATTCATTTAGTGTATCACCATGGCAACACTTTTCAATATTTAAATTCTGTTAGCAATTTAGCATCAATCTATCTATCTATGTATTAATTTTTTTTTATTGTAATTGTTATTTTTTTGCTAACTGATTAATTTTACATTTTTGCTATAATTTAATATAATTATGTATTGAAAAATATGTAGATCTAAAGATTAGATTGTAACGAAGTAATTTACCCTTTTTATTTATCCTTAAAATGGCTTTAAATTAAATTAACAAATGTACTTCAAGACATTAGATGTTAAGATAGTCTAAGTCGATTTTAATGTGAGCACAGAAGTAATTTAGGCTTGTAATTTCTGTGGCAATAAGTTTTAATTTCTTTTATTGTTGCATTTTTCTCTGTTCACTGTCAAAATAAATGAAGTACATAAACTTTGAGTCTGCATTTGTTATTCAAATGCACAACTGTTTAAATAGCCTCTAATTTAATGTTGGGCAAATGGGAACATAAATCAGGTTAGAATACTTCATGTCCTCCCATAGAATAATTATTAAAAGCAAAAATTACCAACTGGTTACCAATAAACAACTATTTGTCATAGTTCCAGCATTTGTGCCGGCTCATACTGTTGTTTGTTTTTCTCTCTCTCTCGTGCCTCACAGGTGGTTGAGCTAATAAGTACAAACAGCTCCATAAAACAATTACAGAGTAATTACACATAGTTCATTAGTATTACTCAGTAATCACCCTTGTAAATAAACAGTAACAATTTAGCAATTTTAAGTATATGCTATTTACTATTTCAAATTGTGTGATAAATCTGCATTATATTGGCCACCCTGCTTTCTGGATATCAACATCAGCCATTAAAAAAACATATTGGTCAACCACATGCACATGACATATGTGAGAAAGCATTAAAAGCATAAGATTACATGTTTACTGATAGTGGCACCTGGTGGCCAAGGTTGGTACCGCAATACTTGTTTTTTTAAGAGCGAAAAAAAAAATTTGGAAGACAGAAAAAATACATTTGATGTGAGAAAAACAAATTTTTTTGAAGAGAGAGAAAACAAAAATGGTTTTTTTTTTTTAAGAGAGAATTTTTTAATTTTTTAAAGATAATTTCTTTTTTTGAAGAGTGAAAAAATATATATTTTTAAGAGCGAATTTTTTTTTGAAGCCAGCAAAATCACCACAAATAAAGTGTAAATATTCAATTTAATGCCCAGCCTTATAATAGCCAAAAATATGTTCATATACTGTACATCTGTTAAATAATTCTACCGACTATAATGACCAAATTCAATACAATCTAATAATTTCATCCTAATTTTCTGTACTTCAAGGAATATTTTGGGTTCAATGCAAGTTAAGATTAATCGGCAACATTTGTGGCACACTGTTTATTACCTTTTTATTAAAAAAGGGTTACAGTGAGATATTTACAATTAAAGTCAATGAGGCCCATTTTTGGAGGTTTTAAAGGCAGAAATGTAAAGCTAATCATTTTATAAAAGCACTTACATTAATTCTTCTGCTAAAATGGTTTATTATTTGAGCTGTAAAGTTGTTAAAAATGTTGTTTATGCCAGATTACAGGGTTTACGGCATTATGTCGTCATGGCAACGACGTCGTAAAATTGGATAGAAAAGGTTAGTAAGTGATTTTATCACTCTAAAATCATGTTAACACATATTGTTTACGTCTTGTGTCTATACTTTTGAAACAGTGAGTATTTTAATGTTCATAAACACCCCATTGACTTCCATTGTGAGTGTCTCACTGGAACCCAAATTAGTTTTGTTATTTTTTTCAAGAAAAGGAGGGGCAAGTGGAAATATATTTTGTGGTAATCAACATTATGCCACACATGCTGTTGATTGAACTTACAGGTGAACTCAGTAGAGGAAGTGACCCTATTAAGACCACATAAAAGTCCTATTACGGTTTTATTTTCAAATATAAAAAAGACAGAAAGCTTTTTATTTGGAGTCAATCAAATGTTATTTTGGGAACATTTCCACTGATCGGCACCCATTTGGAAAGTTGCTCCCAAACGTTACTGATTATCTGGAGTCAGATGAACAAACCAGGCGACAAATTATAAAAATAAAAAAATTAAGAGATTATTAAATCAAATGATACTTTGTATTTGAAAAGATGGATTTGATGAGCATCTGGAGCTCGTGCAGGACACTGACTGAATGATGCTCACAAAGATAGATGCAGTAAAAGAAAATAAATGAATTAAAACGGCTGATAAACACATTTAAGAAGCTTATTGAGCTCAAACAAGATGTAGTGCTCTGTAATTATAATCCAGAAATATAACATTATTTTCATGTGGGCTTATAAGGAACAGTGCCTTCGTAAAGACTGTTTTTTTATTTTATTTGTTTAAACAACATCAAACATGCTCTACATTGTCAAACAATCGTATGTGTTTACCTTCTCTCTACTATGAATTATTTAGGTTTATTTTCCATTGACCCCCTAATGTTCCTAATAAGCCCACTGAACAATGAACCCATTGAACCTCGTGTTAAACTGAATTCAGTGAACTCTATAAACTGGATCTATCTTTATTGCAGGGGGAAATTAATAGGCAGAGACCAATGGGATTAAAGCTTGCAGGATTCAACATTTCAATATTTCTGTAACAGTATAAGGACGTGCAAGGGGGAGCTGGGAACCGGCTGAACAGTCAACGTAAAGTTAAATCAGAAACTCAACATAAAAAAAACATAAACATAAGGACACACACGCCTGGAGCCGCTGCCAGGGGCGGAGGACTGCCCTGCCATCCCCCAGAAACGCTGAGGGGTCGACAGGAGACTGGCGTCTGCGAGGGGAGGAGGAAAGTGACTCCCCGACCGCCTGGAACGGTAGGGCCGCTGCCAGGGGCGGAGGAGTGTCCCCAGGAGTCGCGGTGGATGCCCTTGTCCCTGCTGGCAGACGGGGCAAAAGGCACAGGGGGGTGGGGGGTGTACATCATGCTGGAGGCTCCTGAGAGAACGATGGAGGAATGTGGCAGGGTGGAAGGCAGGGGTGGGTCGTGATTATACACACCTGGTCCCTTATCAGGCTAATTAAGCCTTTGAGAGGGATAAAGGCCAATTGCAGATGGTGGTGCGAGAGAGAGATCATTTACGGACATGTCCGTCGTGTGTGACGTTTTTAAGTTTATCATTAAAACTATTATTTATATTGCCAAGCCGGTTCTCGCCGCCTCCATTCCATCGAACTGCTTTACAGTGTCATTTTGGACTTACAGTGACACCTATGCCTCCTACACACTACACGACTTTCAAAGACGTCGGATCGTGGTACTGTTCATAGTACACAACTGTCTGTCTTGTCATGGAAGTCGTAGCGTTTTCAAATTACACCAGGAATCGGCAACAGAGGTGAACACATTACAGACTTTTCACTATTTCACTATTGACGTATCCCCGACGACTCTGCCTGGACTCCAAATTACGTTTCACAACAGAGTACACGCCAGAAGTGATACGAGATACGAAAGCAAATGCGTGATCATATGTTATGCATTTCAGAATATGATGTTTATGTTTTTAATCATATGTTTTATTGGTTACAATATGAAAAAGTACCTCCTACTGTAAAATCTAGATATTTGCTGACCTGACTGTCCAAGAGAATTGGCAATTTCTCTCCAGCTCTTCTCTTTCTTCACTCGGTTGTGGGACAGTTCAGAGGAAACATCAAATAGGCGCTGGTGCTCCTGCCAATGTTCCACTAATGTTTCCTCCAATTCTTCGGTCCAATGAGACTTTCTTGATACCGCAGCCGCTAGTTTATTTATTTATTTATTTATTTAACAGGGACAGTGTATGGCACTCAGCCATACCAGAATTAGCTACAAGCTAAATTTCATCTGTAGTCCCTGGGCAGGAAAAAGTAACATACAATTAACAATCCAACAAACCATATAAATATACCATAAAACGTCATCACATAAGTAGCCTCTCAGACAACAAAATTTCACATTCTTAAAAAAGCACAATAAAACAGAAAAACAGAACAAAATAAAGTGCAATATTAATAAACACTATTAGGATACGACAAAAAAATGAGTTTTTTGAATTTATGATTAATGGGTACATGATTGTATAGATTTTAGCCATAATTTTACTTTATATTTAAAACTAGTAAATGTACAAATGTCTCTAATCTCATTTGGGACTAAGTTCCAGTACTTAGAGGCTCTGATAGAGAAGGCTGATCTGCCAAACTCAGTACGTCTGCGCTGTACGGCACAGTGACCTCTACTGGTCGCCCTGGTTGTTCTCCGACTATCTGAGAGCAATATTATGAACTCCTGTAATGGGGACGCAGCCAGATTATTAATTACTTTGTACACTAAACAAACATTGGCAAAGCACATACAATTTTCAAAAGTCAAGAGTTTATGCTTTTGAATGATATTGCAGTAGTGATATCTTGATGGCTTTTTATCTAGTACTTTGAGAGTTTGTTTATATAGCGTTTGTAGTGGAGCAAGTATTGTTTTTCCGGTTTGTGACCAACTTGTGATGCAGTATGTAAAATGTTAGACAATCATTGAATGCATATACAATTTGGCAGCATCTAAAGGTAACTGATTACGAATGTGTCTAAAATTTCTTAAATTAAATTTAACAGTATTACAAACCTGCTTTATATGTTTCTTAAAAGACAACTTTGAATCAAGAATAACTCCCAGATATTTAAAGTGTGACACAATCTGGATTTTTTCCCCATTTACAACGACATCTGGCTGATTTTCATTTTTCCTTATATAAAAATACATACACACAGTTTTACTGACGTTTAGTGTCATGCAACACTCAGAGAGCCATGTGGCAATTTTTGCCATTGCTGCTGTTAATTTGGTTGCCACTTCGTATCTGTCTCTTCCATGTGCCAGAATGACCGTGTCATCTGCATACATTTGGGTGTGAACTTGAGGACATGCTAGCGGTAAGTCGTTAACATATAAACTGAATAACAAAGGGCCTAAGACTGAGCCTTATGGAACACCAACAGAACAGTTACTGAATGATGACATTTTATTCCCAACTCTGGTACTTTGTCTTCTCATGGTAAGATAGGACTCCATCCAGTTCATAGCAGCATCAGAAAAATTTAAATTTGACAACTTAGAGAGAAGAACATTATGATTTACTGTATCAAAGGCTTTTTTTAAATCCAGAAAAACTACTCCTACAGCACTCCCACTGTCTAGTTTTGATTTGATTTTTTCAACAAAATAGCAGGTAGCCATTTCGGTCGAATAATTTTTTCTAAAACCAAATTGCATTGGATGAAGTGTTTGTCCAGAATTTAGAAAGTCGGTTAACTGCTCAGTTACCAATTTTTCTGCAATCTTTGATGTCACCGGCAAAATGCTGATGGGTCTATATATAGCTGATGTTCTGTTGCAGGTACATCAGGACTCCTCCCACTGAAACGTTTCTTGCTCTCCCATTGGCTGTAGGTCAACGCTGCAGTTGTATTCAGTCAAAACATATTTCACATTGCATGATTTGGAATCGCAGACGGGTCCAGATATTGAACATTCTAGATTTCTCGCTGAAATCGGCGACGCGTCGGCGCTTCTCTCAAATCACGTATTTGATAGTTCGTACATTGCGATCGTCGCTCACATTTGTCGGCGATCTCCACAAAACTGTCGGCGAGTGAAACTCTGCACTAGCGGCCTGGATGCAGCATCATTCAAAATCAATAGTTTTCAGTTACAGATGCCATTGTAGAAATTCACTATCATCAATCAAGAGTTAAAGTGTCTAATAACAGGGCAGTTACTGAGATTAAGGGAATAGTATTCGACTGGTCATGTGATCTCGACATGGCAGCCTCCATGAAGGGACCCTCTTCATATAGATTTAAAAAATTTAATTACTGAGTGCCCCTTTAACTAGTATTGAACCCTGAATATTCCTTCAAATATAGCGACATGGACACCTTTCTTGTGTGTTTAAAACAGGATTGCTTCTTTTAAAAGTTATGTATTTATCCTTTTCCACGTCCGTTGTAAACAAAGACAGAATGCTAATTCTGAATGCTAAATGGATTTCCCTGAGCAGGGAAGGTCATCTCTACTCACCCTTCCACCAACGTGAGAGCCGACAGAATGGTGGAAAAACAATGTCGTGACTTCCCGACTGCCATTTTTATCTTTGCTGACAAAGACTCCATCTGCTACTGAGCCATTTGCAGCCTGTGAGTCAGAATATGAATTACTTCCAACCCTTCTGCATGTCGGCCTTCACCTTTCGATTCCTCTGCCAGTGCAGGTCTGTCAGAGAGATATTCCCTCTCAGCATAGCAGGCAGCCAGCGGGACCTAGCGTTCATATCCAACTAACTGCCATTAGTTCAAAAAGGAGCTTTTTAATCAGTGCTGTTACTATTGAAGTCAGATGCACAACTCTGAAGCGGCAAAAGTTTACAGCAGCTTCTAAACTCTAAAGCCCTTGTCACACTACACTTCACACTCCATTTACTTCCAATCAAACACATACGTTTGCATTACGTTTTGCATTCCGCTGCCCACAAAATCTTACGTTTGGTGAACTCTGACCTGTAAATTTGTCAAACGAGAAGACGCGTGACCATGAGAAGAACCGAAACATCACACACTAACCTTTGAATACAAAAAAATCTATATTTCAAAGCTGCATGTTTTTATTGTAGCAATTAGTAGTATAGTAGTAATAGTAGACGGTGTATATTTTTCCATTGAGTGACATAAAATTCAGTCAGAAATGCTTGCTGTTATGCAGGCACGGACTGGTGTAACCGGTCCTGTTCGCCCCGCTCCGAATGGGACTCGAACCGACGTCTCCGGCGTGGGAGGCGTCAGTCGCTAGTGCACCTCTTGAGGTCAGGAGAGTGAGGTTTACACACTGCACAGCTATCTACCAGCTGACCACCATTACACTCACCCCCCCAAAACCTCACTCCCATCCCAGTCACGGCACCATTGTAACCGGCCCTGCTCACCCCGCTCCGAACGGGACTCGAACCGACCTCTCCGGCGTGAGAGGCGGGTGCGCTAACAAGGAGGCTAACAGCCTCTAGCGTCAGTCGCTAGTGCACATCTTGAGGTCAGGAGAGTGAGGTTTACAGCTATCTACCAGCTGGCTCGCGTTACACTGGCCATTGGGAGAACCGGGACTTTTCCCGGTGGGCCGGCCGTGAAATGAGGCTGCACGGGCCGACGCGTTATGCAGAACGCGCCACAGTGAAAGCTCATATAATTAATATCAAAAATATTTAATGATGTAATATTAATTGATAGAATGTAGAACTTTAAATTTTACAAAGTTAAATTAAATTTGAATAACGATGACAAACAAATTATAAAAAAATAAATAAACGCTCTCACATACTTTTTCAGGACTGGTTAGGTTCAGTTCTATTGCTTGTTCTGCACCTGATCATGTAGCCCAATATTTTTGAAGGCTGTTTGTGAGTGCAACAGTCAAAGACGTCCGTCCAGCATGTGTTTACATCGGAAAACAATTTAAAATATTGCAGTGTGTGCAAAAACACGTTTGGTGTGAACAGCCCCTAACTTGCACATTTCTGTGATTGAGAGTGCATACGTGAAATAAGTTAGGTAGGCATGTTTATTTTTTCATGAACTGCAAACCTGAAGCCAAAGTGATTGGCTCTTTAAAAAACTGATCTGAACCCGGCCCGAAACCCGGCGGTTTCCCCAGGCTCAGGTTATAGTCCTCTAGTATGGACTCGTTATATCAGTCAACAACTGTTCTTGTAAAAATTATTTGGAGACATAAAACACATAACTGCCAACTCTGTCATATCTATGCAACATTAATTACCCCTTGCTGAACAGCTGAAGTGAAATCTGTCACGTGTGCCTGAATTTATTCCCTTAAAACAAACACATTCTGCCTAAAATTATTCTTTATGTCATTCTGTACCCATATGCTGTCAAATTTCCCATTGAACACAATATGAACAATTTTGAAGAATCTTTCTGTAGCTCTTGTCAATACAACAACAGTTCATAGTGACCACATCTATCAAGTTCCATTAAAACCCAAAAGCCCTATAAAAGCTCCATACATACCATATACATGACTCATGCATCGAACATTCAGGCAAGCCAAAATCCTGTCATACTTGACAGTGGCCATGCTCTTAAACACATCATATATGGAACAAGCTGACTGAGTAAACCAATCAGAGACAGAGACATAGAGAGAGAGAGACCGATAATCTCATGAGAGGAGAGACAGAATGAGAAGATCTTTACACAATGTCAGTCCGTATGGTCAGTTTCTGCTGCTGGGAAACTCACTTTGAGCAATATGATTGGAGGAGGGAGTGTGGGCTAGGATTATAAGAAAGGATAAATCTGCATCTAGAGATGCAAGGGTGTAACTTATGCAATTTTATATAGTTTCTTTTGGACCCCCTTTGGACCCCTATATCGTATAGGCTTGGTTTTAAAGACACACCCACGTGCTGGCGTTGCCAATCATAACCCATTTTATCTGGTAGTGTGTTAAGATACAAGAATTTTGGTTGAGTATTCAGAGTTTTATGTGAGTCGTATTGGGCACTCAAATTTCACTTTGCCCCAGACTCTGTATTTTAGGTGATGGGGCGTTCATTAATACAGGGGATAAATATATATATATAAAATGAGGTCCTAGTCAGTGTTATGATTGGCAGGCATGTCATCCTTAGGGAATGGAAGTCGGCTGGAATGCCCTCAGGAGTGGTGCATAAAACTTATTGAGGTAGCGTAAACTTATTATGAGGAACACAAACTTATTTGTGTTCCCTGCAATAAGTTTATGCTACCTCAATAGTTTTGTGTTCCCTCATAATAAGTTTGGCGTTCCTCGCAATAAGTTTGGCGTTACCTTGCAATAGTTTTGTGTTCCCTCACTAATAAGTTTGGCGTTCCCTACTAATAAGTTTGGCGTTACCTCGCTAATAGTTTTACGTTACCTGCATAATAGTTTTATGTTCCTCATAATAAGTTTGGCGTTCCCTCGCAATAAGTTTGGCGTTCCCTCGCAATAAGTTTGGCGTTACCTCGCAATAAGTTTGGCGTTACCTCGCAATAGTTTTGTGTTCCCTCGCAATAAGTTTGGCGTTACCTCGCAATAGTTTTGTGTTCCCTCGCAATAAGTTTGGCGTTCCCTCGCAATAAGTTTGGCGTTACCTACTTAATAGTTTTACGTTCCTCATAATAAGTTTGGCGTTCCCTCGTAATAAGTTTGGCGTTCCCTCATAATAAGTTTGGCGTTACCTCGCTAATAGTTTTGTGTTCCTCATAATAAGTTTGGCGTTACCTACGTAATAAGTTTGGCGTTACCTGCATAATAAGTTTGGCGTTCCCTCGCAATAAGTTTGGCGTTCCTCACTAATAAGTTTGACGTTACCTGCTAATAGTTTTGTGTTCCTCGCAATAAGTTTGCCGTTCCTACGTAATAAGTTTGGCGTTACCTGCTAATAGTTTTGTGTTCCTACAATAGTTTTATGTTCCTCATAATAAGTTTGGCGTTACCTCGTAATAGTTTTGTGTTCCTCGTAATAAGTTTGGCGTTCCCTACTAATAGTTTTGCGTTCCTCATAATAAGTTTGGCGTTCCCTCGCAATAGTTTGGCGTTCCCTCGCAATAGTTTTGTTGGCCAGCTGGCTCCCGTTACACATAAAAACTGTTGGATGGAAACACTAAGATGGGAATAAAATCTCCAAAATGTGCATCAAAAGCACATAAAGCTTGCTTGAGGTGAATACATTTTATTTATTCACCTCAAGTTTTATGTGAGTCTTTATGTGAGTCGTATTTGGCACTCAAATTTCACTTTGCCCCAGACTCTGTATTTTAGGTGATGGGGCGTTCATTAATACAGGGGATAAATATATATATATAAAATGAGGTCCTAGTCAGTGTTATGATTGGCAGGCATGTCATCCTTAGGGAATGGAAGTCGGCTGGAATGCCCTCAGGAGTGGTGCATAGAGATGGGCAGATTGCGTTCCCTCTCAATACGTTTTGAAATTTGTCGTTCCCTCGCAATAGTTTTGCGTTCCCTCTTAATATGTTTGCGTTCCCTCGCAATAGTTTTGCGTTCCCTCGCAATAAGTTTGGCGTTCCCTCGCAATAAGTTTGGCGTTACCTCGCAATAGTTTTGTGTTCCCTCGCAATAAGTTTGGCGTTACCTCGCAATAGTTTTGTGTTCCCTTGCAGTAAGTTTGGCGTTCCCTCGCAATAAGTTTGGCGTTACCTCGCAATAGTTTTGTGTTCCCTCGCAATAGTTTTGTGTTCCCTCGCAATAAGTTTGGTGTTACCTCGCAATAGTTTTGTGTTCCCTTGCAATAAGTTTGGCGTTCCCTCGCAATAAGTTTGGCGTTACCTCGCAATAAGTTTGGCGTTACCTCGCAATAGTTTTGTGTTCCCTTGCAATAAGTTTGCCGTTCCCTCGCAATAAGTTTGGCGTTACCTCGCAATAGTTTTGTGTTCCCTCGCAATAGTTTTGTGTTCCCTCACAATAAGTTTGGCGTTACCTCGCAATAAGTTTGGCGTTACCTCGCAATAGTTTGGCGTTCCCTCGCAATAAGTTTGGCGTTCCCTCGCAATAAGTTTGGCGTTACCTCGCAATAGTTTTGTGTTCCCTCGCAATAAGTTTGGCGTTCCCTCGCAATAAGTTTGGCGTTACCTCGCAATAAGTTTGGCGTTACCTCGCAATAGTTTTGCGTTCCCTCGCAATAAGTTTGGCGTTACCTCGCAATAGTTTTGTGTTCCTTCGCAATAAGTTTGGCGTTCCCTCGCAATAAGTTTGGCGTTACCTCGCAATAGTTTTGTGTTCCCTCGCAATAGTTTTGCGTTCCCTCGCAATAAGTTTGGCGTTACCTCGCAATAGTTTAGTGTTCCCTCGCAATAAGTTTGGCGTTCCCTCACAATAGTTTTGCGTTCCCTCGCATTAAGTTTGGCGTTCCCTCACAATAGTTTTGCGTTCCCTCGCAATAAGTTTGGCGTTACCTCGCAATAGTTTAGTGTTCCCTCGCAATAAGTTTGGCGTTCCTCGTAATAGTTTTGTGTTCCTCATAATAAGTTTGGCGTTCCCTCACAATAGTTTTGCGTTCCCTCGCAATAAGTTTGGCGTTACCTCGCAATAGTTTAGTGTTCCCTCGCAATAAGTTTGGCGTTCCCTCGCAATAGTTTTGTGTTCCCTCGCAATAAGTTTGGCGTTCCCTCACAATAGTTTTGCGTTCCCTCGCAATAAGTTTGGCGTTCCCTCACAATAGTTTTGTGTTCCTACGTAATAAGTTTGGCGTTCCCTACTAATAGTTTTGCGTTCCTCATAATAAGTTTGGCGTTCCTCATAATAAGTTTGGCGTTCCTCATAATAAGTTTGGCGTTCCCTACTAATAAGTTTGGCGTTCCTCATAATAGTTTTGTGTTCCTCGTAATAAGTTTGGCGTTCCTCATAATAGTTTGGCGTTCCCTCGCAATAGTTTTGTTGGCCAGCTGGCTCCCGTTACACATAAAAACTGCTGGATGAAACACTAAGATGGGAATAAAATCTCCAAAATGTGCATCAAAAGCACATAAAGCTTGCTTGAGGTGAATAAATTTTTTATTTGAAAAGCAGAAGTGCGAACTATGATGGAAACACATTTACAGAATGAACTCCTTACAAACATATTAGAAATACAAGATGTGCACCAAAAAAGTCATGTGACTGATATTCATAATGTACTCGTTCGTAACTGGACTACCCAGCAGACCAATCATCGCATCTGAAATGTTGCTCTGTTCATCCTGAAAAACGGTGTCGATAAAATCCAAAGCCTGCACAGATTTTGTGAGGGTGAGTAAATAATGACAGAATTTTCATTTTTGTTTGAACTAACCCTTCAAAATGTGTCATAGGTTTGGAGTAATTCAATCTGAGTCTATGTGCACAGTTCATCAGCTTGAAACCTAAAATCAAGAGCTGAAATGCATCTAATGAATCAGTACAGGACTTGCAGCACAATATCATGCCATTAGGATGATGCTTGTCTCTCTGGTGCCTTACATTCAGCCGGGGTCACCCCAAACAGTGGAGCATTGCCAGAAAAAAAATTGTGCACGGAAAAACTGAGGGAGGGAGGGGAAGGTGAAATCTATTTGATGATTTTAGTGCATGGAAAAAAGAGAGGGGGAAAATCTACTGGACGAATCTCACAAAATCTGTCAAGAACATGTCCAGGTCGTAGAAAATATATGGTCAAAATGTTCTGCATTGCATATTTTTGGCACTTTGAATTCTCACTACCATTATGCATCCAAACACACTTCCAAATTTCGACTGCAAATGTTTAAACCACATTTATGACAACAGTCTTCGTCAGTCCTGGATTGGATCTAATGTCGCCTGAGAAGGGTGATATGGGTCAAGAATGTAAGATTTTGGTATCAAATGCAAATGCTTTAAGAATCAGCCTTTGTAAAAACTGATATTGATTGACCTCTATCTGAATAGGTGTCTTTGGCTGACCCTTTGTGTGTGTGAATGTGTGTGTGTGTGTGTGTGTGTGTGTGTGTGTGTGTGTGTGTGTGTGTGTGTGTGTGTGTGTGTGTGTGTGTGTGTGTGAATGAGTGTGAAGACTGTGGAACCACTGTCCTCTGCCTGAATGACTTCAGGCAGAACTGCCTGAAGTCATTCAGGCAGAGGACAGTGGTTCCACCGAAACACTTTCAGAGGCTCCTGGGGCGTATGGCTTCCTTGGCAGTGGTCACGCCGCTCGGGTTGATGCATATGAGACCGCTTCAGCTCTGGCTTCAGACTCGAGTCACGAGATGGGCATGGTGCCGAGGCACACATCACGTAGCCATCGTGCCGATCTGCTGCCACTTATTCAGCCCTTGGACAGACCTCATGGTCTGAGGACATCCTTCTCCTTTTATACCTGTATGTATATGGCATGCAAATTCCACTTGACAATTCTCGTTGGCCTTTTCTCAAAAGAATAGAGGTGTTCGGGGCTCTCAAGAGCGACCCCTAGTGTCACTACATCGACGTCTCGTTCCCTCCATCAGGCAATGGAGGTTACAACAGTAACAAAGACGTTTCTGCATTGCATTTAGAGAAGCATTGGGGACCAGCTTCCTAGTTCCATCAGACACATTTGATGCTTTTGTTACTATGGCAATGAGATGCTGTGAATTTAATTGTATCAGGGAATCTTCATTGGGAAAAGCAGAGAGGTAGAGAAAGTTCAAAGCAAATTCACTATCGCAAAAGCCTTACATACCGAAGCTGAAAATGTCAAGCTCACTTCAGTCATTGTAAAGTAATACCCACAAGCACAATGATGGCAAAGCGTTACGGCACACCAGGGGGAAGGGCAAATCAAAAGGAATTTAAAAGGAGTCTTGATTAGAAAGTATAATGAGACAGAGACAAACAGTGCAGATAATCTCTCCAGAGGATGGTGGAAAACAAATGAATGTAGCCTTTATTTTTATTCCTATTTTTTACCACATTAGTCCATAGTGCATCCTGAGTAGTTTGGCATTATTGTCCACCAGCTCATCTCGGAATAATGCTTTTTTCCTAGTCACATCAAGTTGTCTAGGAAAACATCAATTGCCATTTAAAACAAGAGCCATCCAGCACCTGAAATAAAAGAGACAAAAGGCAATTTTCCAGCAAAACATTTAGTAACAAGATGAATCATTCATGTTATGTAGAGGGCTTCACATTGGAGTTTATTTTGTGATAATGAACGTCTGACTATATGTTATCCCTTTTACTGCAAGGTTGGAATGACCCATATACACAGGCCATGAGTGACCAACTGCTTACCCAATCAATTTAATTTGTCAGGAAGCAAAATGTTGCTCTTAAAATGCAACATTAAGCAACCCACAATCCTGCCATTTGTTTGCTTTTATGCTATTAACCTCCATTAAATTAAAGACTAAGTAATTGTGTCTTTGTCTCTCTGACTAAATGTTCTCTTAAATTGAGTAATTGCTCTATTATTGCAGATGAAACCAACAGAGGCAGGCATGAACTACTGTCAGTCTGTACAGCGCAATTCATTCAGATGGTTGACAACTCATGACACGAGTTCAAATATTCAACTGATTCAAACTCTCAATGGAGGGTTTGTGTTTGTGTTTGTATTTATAAATAAAAACTGCACTTTATATTCATTATGCAATTTACATATGCATATTAATAATTCATGCATTTGAATAGGAATGAAATAGATTACATTTGGATTAAGGATCAAAGTGGATTGAGCATTGAAATAAACAATTTCAATGTTTTTTTTTACCCTTTTCTGTTAAAAGATAATTACAAAATATATTTTTACATTTCTGCATAGGACATAGCTCACCGTGGTCCTTAAAGTAAGATTTACAAAGATATATATTCCTGATGATGCATGTTTTTGGGACTGTAAGAAAAATAAAATAAAAATCATAAATCTGAACACTTCGTTCAGATATCTTTTTTTATGTTTCACATAAAACAACAACAAACAAAAAAGAACAAAACACATACAAATTTCCATGGATACTACAATAAAAAAATGCTTAAGATATTTTAAAAAGTCTTACGTATAAATAAGGGCTTAGATAGTATAAAATACTGATTCATTGAGCACAATAAGACCATGAAAATAAAGTGTCAAAAATGTCATGCTTACTTTAAAACCGAACCACACACAAAAGTTGAAAGAGAAAGTATATTGAGACCAAACAAGATGAGAATGGTCAGACTGGTTCGAATTGACAAAGTCTACAGTAACTCAGATAACCACTCTGTACTATTGTCACAGTGTATCACTATTATGTTCTAAGGATAAGGACTCTTATTTTGATATGTTTTTTTGTCTTATGTCATCAGTTTGCCATAAAATCCGTTTCCCATGTTGCACTGCCCTCATCACTGCCATCTGTTCCCCATCTTCATCACCTGTTCTCCATTCCCTAATCATCACCTGTTCTCCATTCCCTAATCATCACCTGTTCTCCATTCCCTAATCATCACCTGTTCTCCATTCCCACATCATCAACTGTTCTCCATTCCCTCATCATCACCTGTTCTCCATTCCCTCATCATCACCTGTTCTCCATTCCCTCATCATCACCTGTTCTCCATTCCCTTATCATCACCTGTTCTCCATTCCCTCATCATCACCTGTTCTCCATTCCCTTATCATCACCTGTTCTCCATTCCCTCATCATCACCTGTTCTCCATTCCCTTATCATCACCTGTTCTCCATTCCCTTATCATCACCTGTTCTCCATTCCCTTATCATCACCTGTTCTCCATTCCCTCATCATCACCTGTTCTCCATTCCCTTATCATCACCTGTTCTCCATTCCCTCATCATCACCTGTTCTCGTTCCCTCATCATCACCTGTTCTCCTTCCCTCATCATCACCTGTTCTCCATTCCCTTATCATCACCTGTTCTCCATTCCCTCATCATCACCTGTTCTCCATTCCCTTATCATCACCTGTTCTCCATTCCCTCATCATCACCTGTTCTCCATTCCCTTATCATCACCTGTTCTCCATTCCCTTATCATCACCTGTTCTCCATTCCCTTATCATCACCTGTTCTCCATTCCCTCATCATCACCTGTTCTCCATTCCCTTATCATCACCTGTTCTCCATTCCCTCATCATCACCTGTTCTCGTTCCCTCATCATCACCTGTTCTCCTTCCCTCATCATCACCTGTTCTCCATTCCCTTATCATCACCTGTTCTCCATTCCCTCATCATCACCTGTTCTCGTTCCCTCATCATCACCTGTTCTCCATTCCCTTATCATCACCTGTTCTCCATTCCCTCATCATCACCTGTTCTCCATTCCCTCATCATCACCTGTTCTCCATTCCCTTATCATCACCTGTTCTCGTTCCCTCATCATCACCTGTTCTCCATTCCCTTATCATCACCTGTTCTCCATTCCCTCATCATCACCTGTTCTCGTTCCCTCATCATCACCTGTTCTCCATTCCCTCATCATCACCTGTTCTCCATTCCCTCATCATCACCTGTTCTCCATTCCCTCATCATCACCTGTTCTCGTTCCCTCATCATCACCTGTTCTCCATGCCCACATCATCACCTGTTCTCCATGCCCACATCATCACCTGTTTGTTTAAATACCCTCTAGTTTTGTTCCCTCATGGTCAGTTCTACATTTACATTTACATTTATTCATTTGGCAGACGCTTTTATCCAAAGCGACTTACAAAAGAGGAAAACATAAGCGAATCATCTTAAGGAGACAGTGGTACGAAAAGTGCCATACTACAAAGTTTCACTATCATCAGAATAGTATACAAAATGGATTTAAAGTGCAACAAGAAAAGTTTTTTTTTTTTTGTGACCGGTTAAGTGCTTTTGGAAAAGATGTGTTTTTAGCCGTTTTTTGAAGATAGAGAGTGAGTTAGCTTCCCGGATTGAGTTGGGAAGGTCATTCCACCACCGTGGTATGATGAAACTGAAAGTCTGAGAAAGCGTTTTGGTGCCTCTTTGTTTTGGTACGACAAGGCGACGTTCCTTAACCGACCGCAGGCTTCTGGTGGGAATGTAGCTCTGCAGAAATGTTTTATGTGCTTTTAAACTTTACAGTCCTTCTCCTCCAGGAGAATGGACCGGAAATAATGATGACTCAGATTGCACTACACAGGTTTTTGTCCTATCAAATGCTCTCTCGAATGAGAATGTCCCGCCCCCTAACACACCTGCCTCTAGCAATAGCAAATCATGGTTCATGGCTGTGACATATACTAAGCATATTGGCAAAAGCAAACCAATTTTCAATGAATAGTAGTGTTAATAGTAATAATTGTAATAAACAATGTTTTCTAACAATTACAACAAGGTCTTGTAATAGTAAAGTCGTAATAATGACGACGAAATGGGGAAATTGTAAGAAATCGTATGAGTTGGCTCATGCAAAATGTACAAATTTTACTGCCATATAGAAAAATAAACCAAACAATGAATAATGCTATTACAAAATTTCATAACCCATATCCCCTAAAAGTCTGACCCCTAAACCGAAGCATGATTTTAATGAATAATATGATTTTAATAGGAAAATAACTTTTGTGTACCATGGAAGAAAGAAAACATTGGGTTTGGAACGAGACGAGGGAAGCATATTACAGGTTACTGACGTACTTCAGTCATTTGTTTTGCATCAGGGGTCTTCAACCATTTTCAGGCTAAGGACCCCTTGGTGGGTATAGAGCTGGAGCCGGTACCCCCGTTACATATTGTATACAATTGAGTGGTGTTTTATGCCTATAAAATGTGTATGGTAGGCTACCATATTATTGTAAGTACATACTTCATGATGTTTACATTGCAAAGCCATTAAAATAAGAATGAAATGCTGCCCTGCTGAAAAGACCAGCTAAAACTAGCATAAGCTGGTTGGCTGGTTTTAGCTGGTTGCCCAACCTGGCCATAGCAGATCAGGCTGGTTTTAAAGGGGTTTTGAACACTTTTTTTTTTAGCTGGTCAGGCTGGTCTTAGCTCTGTTTTAAGCTGGGAGGCTCGCTGGTCTCCCAGCCTGACAAGCCAAAAAGTGTTCAAAACCCTTTTAAAACCAACCTGATCAGCTATGGCCAGGCTGGGCAACAATCTTAAACCAGGCAACCAGCTTATGCTGGTTTTATCTGGTCTTTGAATGAGACACCTTTGGTGTTATTTGATACTCGTTTGAAGCATTTACATGTTTCCATTGATAATGGTATAATTACTTGTTTTGATACCCCTAAACCTAACCTAAATTTTCCAATATATATTTTTTTAAAGAGATTTGAATTATGGGGACACTAGAAATGTCCTCATTAAGAAAATTTATAGCATAATACCCTTGTAATGACCAGTTTGTAACCTAAAAAATGTCCTCATAAACCACACACAAACGCACACCAACATGCATACAAACATACACACACACACGCACACAAACACACACACACATGCACACAAACACACACGCACACATGCACACAAACACACACGCACACATGCACACACAAACGCATACAAACACAAGCACAGGCACACAAACAAACACACAATTACACACACACAAACGCACACCAACAAACACACACACACACACACACACACACACACACACACACACAGACGCATACAAACAAAAGCACATGCACACAAACAAACACACAATTACACACACAAACGCACACCAACAAACACACACACAAGCACACGCACACAAACAAACACACAATTACACTGACACACACACACACACATACAAACACAAGCACACACACACACACACACACACACACCAAAAAGCACACGCACACACACACACACACACCAAAAAACACACACACGCACGCACACAGACACACACACACACCCCCATCTGTGCTGCCCCTCCGTCCCAGATAGCAGCTATTGTATCTCACTCTAATAAATTAGGCTTTGGTGACCTGTCTCTTGTTGTGTCTTTTCATTTGCGATGACTTTCTGTTAATTGTGCACACTAGATTTCCTTTTGCATACATTTTATTCTTATTTATCTTGCAGAACTATTTTTTGAGTAAAGGCGAGACCATACATGGTAGGTTATCCCACCTTAGTATAGCTGTGTCCCTTGGAGGAATAAGGAGACTGTTATACCTTTAAGAGACCTTTTTTTAATTTTTTTTATCTATTTTTAGAATCTGGTAAGTTTGAAAGTCAGGCCAAATGAATAACATTTCAAATTTACTGATGGGTAAAGTAACAGAGATGTGAGCCTGGCCTGCATGATCTGCCTTGAAAATGTCTTGGAGGAGTTCAGCAGAGTCACGCCGCCCTCTAGTCCTCAGCAGTGGAGCGGGCAGCTGAGGAAATTGAAATATTGAGACACAAAGTCTGCATGGCCAAAGTTACCACCTGGTATATTCAGTGGCAGGGATTATCATTGCTGCTAGAATTATCTTGAGACACCACAAGAGTGCATTAGACACGCCCCTTCTTTCCAAAGACATGCACGCATGCACTGATACACGTGGAGACTGGTTTAATCAGAGAAGGTGCAGGAGAGCATCTCAATTTCATTGGTAAGAAAAATAAAAATGCAATATGATGTCAGTAAATCCAAACAGTTACACTGAACTTATTCAGGTGCTAGGATGGTATTCAATCAAACAGGCAACTGCATTAAAGGGATAGTTCGCCCAAAAATAAAAAATAAATTATCTCATCATTTGCTCACCCTCATGCCATCCTGGAAGTGCATGACTTTATTTTTTCTGCAGAACACAAATTAAGAAATTTAGAAGAATATTTCAGCTCTGTAGGTCCACATAATACAAGTGAATGGTGACCAAAATTTAGGAAATGAATGAATATAATGCCAATATAAGTTATTTATGTGGTTAAAATGAGTAAATCAAGTAAGTGTTGCGGATCAATGGTTAAACAAAATTATTTTGTATGAACTAAGTTTTAGTGTGAATTCATCCTAAATTAACGGAGGAAATACACGTAAATGCCCTGTCCTTTGATGTAGTCTGATAAAGGCTTTTGCTAGTGCTAAATTCATTATTCTATGCATTTGTACTTTTTTAAGAGAGTGTTGTCCCTCCTTTGACCAAGTTGATATCAGTATCATTCAGTGAGGAGCACCGCAGTCCCACTGGAAGCTTATGGCAGGTCATTTTGGTGAACTCCATAATGAGCCCATGCTTCAGACAGAGGCTCATGAAGAATTGCATGTCTTTGAGTTTGCATCAGTTCATCCTCCGAGAAGTCTGTCTTAGTAGACTGAAGTGAAGTCTGGCTGGCACATGTTGCAGTTGATCATCACTACTCAGCATATAATCCCGAAGTTTAGGGAGGTAAGGGTAAAGTCTTTCTGGTTCCGGCAGACCTAACTAAAAGCAGCTATGAATTGAGGGATTAGTAGGTGTATGCCTGGCTGAATAGTTGAGTCTTTAGTCTAGACTTAAACTGAGAGAGTGTGTCTGAGTCCCGAACAGTGCTAGGAAGACTATTTCATAGTTTAGGAGCCAAAAGGGCTTCATCACTGTCTGCGTGTCGTCACATCCGGCTCCGAATAGTAGCGTCAACAAACGATCCGCCCATTGACCTATCTATGGACGATCGCAGTTTTTCTAAATGCATTTTGCCAACTTGGATGCAGTTGTCCGTAAACATCAGACGTTTAATTGTTTCTTTGGATTAACACTGCACTTTACCATATATGTTTTTTACCACTTCAATGTGTAATAGTATATGAGTGAGGCGATTATCAGCGCAAAGTTTTCCCAGTTCATGAGCTGCGTGTGCAGCTCAGCTTACTCCCAGAGGATCATAGTGAGTGTGATGGATTATAGCGTTATATAAGGTCACTTAAGTACTGTGGAGCTTGACCATTCAAAGCTTTGTATGTAGTAAACAGACTTTCAAAATGAATACAAATTACGCTAACAGGTAGTCAATGTAACACAGATAAAATGGGGCTAATATGATCATATTTCTTGGTTCTAGTCAGCACTCTCGCTGCTGCATTTTGAACCAATTGAAGTTTATTTATTAAACCTGCAGGACATCCATCTAGTAATGCATAACAATAATCTAATCTTGAGGTCATGAATGCATGAATTACTTTTTCGGCATCAGTAACAGAGAGCATGTGTCGTAACTTGGCAATATTTCTGAGGTGGAAGAATGCAGTTTTTCAAAGGTTACATTGCTATCAAATATGATGAACATTTTTATGCTGTAAAAGTTGATGGTACAGTACATCCATCATGAGGCCGTCTTATTTTTTGAGTTTTTTGTTCCAATAATTAGTACTTCTGTTTTGTCGGAATTGAGTAGATTGAAATTTCTAGCCATCCACTTTTTGATATCATTTATACACTCTGTTAATTTGGAAACTTGTGAAATTTCGTCGGGCTTTGAAGAAATATAAAAGTATTTAAAAGCAAATATAAAAGCATCGTCGGCATAACAGAGAAAACGAATTCCATGGTTCCTGTTAATGTCTCCCAGGGGGAGCATATATAGAGAGAAAATGAGAGGCCCTAAAACTGATCCCTGTGGCACTCAATACTTTAATTTGAACAGACAGTACCTCATTTACACAGACAAAGTGGTAGCGGTCAGACAGATAGGACCTAAACCATGCTAATGCCTGTCCACAAGTGCCAACATAATTTTCAAGCCTATCCAACAGAATGTCGTGATCTATGGTGCCGAAGGCAGCGCTAAGATCTAAAAGCACTAGAAGAGAAATGCAGCCGGGATCAGATAAGAGCAGTGTCTGTACTGTGATGGGGGATAAATCCTGACTGATATTCTTTAAATCTTTTTTCCTTTAAATCTCCACTTTCAAACAGCATTCCTAAGAGTTCTTTTGTTTTTGGTGATTTGCATTATTCGTGCATATCACCACCTTCTGGGCAGGAGGAGAATTTGTAGTAAAAAAAATAAGGACTTAGATATTGATGTCAAATAATGCTGTCTTTATATGCTTTTTGTTGCTTCAAAGTTCTGTTCACCATTCACTTGCACTGAATGGACCAACAGAGCTGAGCTATTTTTCTAAAACCTTGCCAGAGGTGTCTGATGCATGTATGCATATTTAATTGCATTGCTACCCCTCTTTCTATTTTTCAATAGCCCCCCCTAAAAATTGGGATCAGAAAAAATGCAATATGGCTGAATCTCAGGTTATGCACCTTTACAGCTCTAGAAAGCAAGTTTTAGCCAACTTTTTCACAGTCATGGAAACCCTGGATTAAAAGAACTGAACGGCTATTTTTAGATAAGAGTGCCACATGTATTATTCAACACCAAACCTGCCAAAAAAACTTAAATCTTTGCAACAATGCTATTCCTTCAACCTAGCTTTTAATTTTGTATTTGTTATCTGCATGCATGGCAATTTAGTGCATAAAAAAATGAAAAAATAAATAAAAATAATTCATAGTGCATCTAACCAATCCTGTAGCCATGTATCTGAATACATGACATATGTTGCATGGTCAAAACATGGTTAAGTATAGGCTTTTAAAATATTACATGCATGCATACAGTATGTGTGTAGGCAAACCAGCTGCTGATCGAGTGAAATTGACACTTTCAGGCTAAAACAATGACAGCAATCTATAAAACCCCAGAGGGAAATGAATGTGTCCTCAATTAACTGTCCCAATTCATCCTCTTCAATCAGTCTTTGCACATCAGCACAGGGTTTTTCTTTATTAGAGAAGAGTACAGTAAAATAAGCATATACTGTTTACACTTTTTAAAAACCCCATGAAATCAAAATTTTTTGTCCATGTCTGTTATTGCTTTGCAGTGATTTACAGTATATACCAGCAGTCACAAATTAGTGATTATTTCTCTGATTATTAGTTATAATGAATTGAAATGATTAGTTAGCCTAGCTAGCAGTTCTCTGCTTCTGATGAGTGTTCCCATTATTTTATAGTCAGCCCATTTATACTTAAGCAAACAGTATTTTTAAGATGGCAATTGTTAGTTAATTTATTGATAGTTATTATATTCTCACTTTAGGAAAATATAAAAATGGTCCATTCAGACAGGGGTTACCCCTGAACCCCCATACAGTAACCTATATGTTCTCTACTCTATATGTTCATAGTACACCTATGTCCCATACATTGATATCTGAATGTCAAAACTATGAAAACAAATGTTGATCTTATCAAGTTCCCACGACTAATGAACTCTATGAAATATATTAGCCTAATTTTTGGGTAGAAAAGACCCCCTCACAGCCCACTGCTTTGGCTTTGTCTCTGGGCCAGTGTCCACAGTGCTTTGAAGAAACTATTTTGACCGTTTACATTTTTTTTCCCCTTTCACGACTACTACTGCCAACATGGAAAGTTATAATAACTTCTGACACTGTGCATGTGTTTACTGGATCATTGCAGGGAAGGAAATGTAGAGACCGGACCTCCTGAAACTTTAATTGTATACCCCTGGTATATACAAACTAGTGCATACCTTAAAATGGACCAAATGAACATTTAGCAGGTATATGCATTTACAACCTTGCATTACTTTCTTAAAAAAAACATATTGAAGACTCATCTTGCAATCAAAAGCGAATACAATTAATGATTTATTTTTCAAAGAAATGCTCTCTAGAATGAGTTCTTCCCCTCCCCCTTAATAAACTACAGGGCAGGCTATTATAAGTCCTTCAATATGTCTCATGCACAAAGTTCCTGTTTCAATAGGAAATACATTAACACGGGAAACGCTACACTTGTGTTTGGTTGCTTTTACAAGGTGTCAGAATAAAACGCTGGAATCGGAAAAACTTGTACAATTTGTTTTGTGTTCGTTTATTAGTCTGGGAAGACTCATATTTGATTAGTTTCTCTCTGAGAAATGTCTTGTTGTTCACAAAAGGAAAAAGAAAGAATCAATCGAGGATTCATTTGTAACACTGATGTAACATAGAACATAGTGGCAAATCTTAAAATCAGAAACATTCAAAGATATTGTCATTGGCAATCAGGAAGTATCAATATCCAATAATTCGAGATGTGTGTGAAAAGGCAAGTATTAAAGTTTTTTACAGCTAGCACTTCAGAGTCCTGCTGAAAAATCAGCTTAAACCAGTCTAAGTTGGTTTGTGGGTCTTCCTGACTGGTTAGATTGGTCTGTTGGCTGGTTGTAGAGAAGTTTTTGGCCACTTTTTAGTCTTAAAGACCAGCTGGACTGACCATCTTGAACCAGCTTAGACCAGCAAAACATCTTATGCTGGTTTAAGGTGTTTTTGTAGCCTGGGAAAACTGGAAAGAGCTGGAAAAGGAACACTATACAGTATGGTCCGACCGTACAAGGAGAAATCGGTTGCAACTTCCCATTTAGTAAATCTCATGACAGTGATTTGGCACTCACAAAATAAAGGCAAAATTTTAAAGGTATAGTTTTACCAAAAAGCAAAAAGTCTGTCATTTTTTCTTCACTCTGTGTCATTCCATGCATGCTATTATGTTTTCTTTGAAATTATAGGTAGGTCGACACAGTGGTTATCTACTTAAACTCTTGCTCTCTGCTGCAGCTCTCGAATCAAATCTTTTGAGTTGGAATGAATCAGTCGATCCAGTTCAAATAACTGGTCTGAACGCTTTGTTCGTGAATCGGACTGATCTGGACTGAACTCACTGACTTGATCCGGTCACAGTGGTTAACAGCTTACTGGAGAGCAAGATTATCACTGAATAGCTATTTAAATTTAGGCCTGTTCATTAACGAAAGCTATCCTATGGCTTTAGAAGACTTGGAATATAGTGCAGAAGTCGTATGGACTACTTTTACAGTGCTTTTGCGAATCTTGAAGGCTTCAACCTCCATGGAGACTATTTGTGTTCCATACAAGTTTGGAATTACAAGTGGGTGAGTAAATTTCATTTTTGGGTGAACTATCCCTTTAAATATTCATGTGCTAGAAAGTCCCATTGATTGCTAGCTTCATTACACACATTGCATTCAGACCCACAACATTTCCCCAATAGTCTTTCACTAAAGATTATGACTGCTTTTGTTCAGTGTAGCCCATAGCTGAGGAACTCTCGAGCAACCGGTGAAAAGGGAAGAGTTCATGATCTTCCGTGCTGCGGTGTATTCTAACCTAGGCATGGCTAAAGGACATCATCATTATCGTAGCATTAATCTCTAAGGTGTCTCCTCTATTTCTTCAGCTTCTACCAGGCAGGTCTGATCAGCAGACGGGGATCTGAAGGGCGGGTGGTACTCGATTAAGTTGAGGATGGAGGAACCCGGGTTGTTTCTTTGGTGAAGGAACCAAACCACTGCAGACACGGCGACAATCAGCACCACACTGATGACGACCAGAGCTGACAGAAGAGGACTACTCTCTAGATACAAGCAGGAGAGAGTAAACAGTGTGATAAACACAAGAACAAGAGCTCTCGGTTGATTAGTGATGGTTTAGGATAGATGTGTACAACACAACACTATTAAATGGCTCCAGAAAACAAGGTTAGGGTACACTCTGTTGCTCTGTCCGCATGCGGTTACGTCTCATGCACGGTCCAGTGCTCTAGCCTTAAAAAGTATAGTCTTTGTAAGCTCACATGAACACAATGGAAGCGGCTCTTATAGCACAGTCAACGGCAGGAGCATGCACTGACAATTGTGCAAAGAAACACTAGGCTGCATGCCGACAGTCCTGTACAGTGATTCAAAACTTCTAAACAAAACTCCACAAAAAGATGAATGAGGAAAATATAAATAAAATAAATATAAATGAAATTATATATAGTTATAAAATCATACTTACTGGGTGCAACTGTCCAGATTGCCTCTGAAATAAAACAAACCAGCAAAGTCCATGTTTAGATATGTGACAAAACATAACACGCAATTTGACCTGTAATAAGTTTTGAAAACAGAGACAAACATCTCACCACATATTAACCATTACATTTTATTCTCTATTTTATCCAAATTAATATGATTATAATTTTTGTACCACTCACAATCTTTTAAACCACCTATCCTCAGACATAACTCAATACATCATATGGAATAAATTATATATTCATCTTAATGACGAAGAGTGTAATTTTTACAATGTTTTAATCACATAATATACCAATTAAAGAAATGTTCTGTGTTCAATACAAGTTAAGCTCAATCGAACGCATTTGTGGCATAATGTTTACCACAAAAATGTTTTTTGACCCTCTTCTTTAAAAAAAGCAATTATCTTGGTTCCAGTGAAGGCACATACAATGGAAGTCAATGGGGGCCAATTTATGAAATACTTTATAATACTCACTTTTTCAAAAGTATAGCTACAAGACAAATGATATGCATGTCAAAATTATTTTTGTGTGATAAAATCACTTGCTAACCTTTTCTATGTAAAGTTATATCCAATTTTACGACTTTGTTTCCATGATTATGTAATGTCAACAAACCGCAAAAAAACATTAAAACGATGATCGACAAACTTTTTTTAAAATCAGATGATTAAAAGACCATATAAAAGTAATGTGTATGACACCAGTGGTTATTTGATAGGTACTGGTGAGAAAATTCTTTTTTTTTTTTTGTTACTATAAATCTCCAATTT
This sequence comes from Xyrauchen texanus, assembly GCF_025860055.1. Classification (NCBI taxonomy): domain Eukaryota; kingdom Metazoa; phylum Chordata; class Actinopteri; order Cypriniformes; family Catostomidae; genus Xyrauchen; species Xyrauchen texanus. Next base: position 42,614,802 of record NC_068293.1, on the reverse strand, counting down.
CACTTTCACATTCTTTGTGCATACTGTCACCTACTGGGTAGGGAGGAGAATTTATAGTAAAAAAGGATTAAAATGTTGCTCTTTTTCTGACCCACACCTATCATATCACTTCTGAAGAACCACTGAAGTCATATGGATTGCTTTTATGCTGCCTTTATGTGCTTTTTAGAGCTTCAAAGTTTTGATCACCATTCTAAAATTTTCTATAAATCTACCTTCTAAAAATCTTTGTTTTCAGCAGAAGAAAGGAAGTCATACACATCTGGGATGGCATGAAGGTGAGGACATGATGTGAGAGTTTTCCTTTTTGGGTGAACTGTCCCTTTAAAACCAGGTGTAAATGTGGTCTATAAGTAAACCATGTGTAAGTTGATTTTCCTTGCAAATTGTAACAAATATGTTTTTGTGGCATTTCCACATCGTTGCTCTGTTTATTTAAGTGTCCCATCCAGCCTGACACATCATCACTGACTTAACCAATGACAAGAGTTTGGGGCAATCTGTTTGGCTGACCAATAGTGGTCAAAACGGTACAAATGTGTATATTATATACAGGCTACATATATATAAAAGAAGCATTTTGACTATGTTTGGTAGTAATGGCAGGACAGATTAAGGTTTCACAGCTGTGTCCCTACTTTCTAGCACAACATTTATAAAATCACGCAATATCAAAGTCAGCCTTCATCCAAAAGGTCGTCTTTCCAAATGTTATTTTATGGTATTGAGTATTTTGGTGTAAATTTGAACATACTTGTCTGGCACACGACTCCGTTCTCAGGTTCATCTGTACAGCTGATGTTCTCCCACTTTCCAGTGTTGGAGTGAAGAGTCACACAGGTGTCCATGAGAGAAAGATCCGTGTCATCAGCGCCACCGTCCTCCCAGTTATTATAACTCAACACACTGTTATCATCATGCCACTTAAACACATCATCTACAAGAGACAATCGAAATGAGAGAATGTTGTGACAAATGAAATCTGGGTTACAGTGAGGCACTTACAATGGAAGTGAAGGGGGCCAGTCCATAAACATCCTTAAACACAAGTACAGCCACAAGACACTTTAGCCACATTATACATGTTAACAATAGGTCCTCGTGGTGGTGCGGTTACTCACCTCAATCAGGGTGGCGTAGGACAAGTCTCAGTTGCCTCCGCTTCTGAGACAGCCAATCTGCACATCTGATCACGTGACTCGTTGTGCATGACACCGTGGAGACTCACAGCATGTGGAGGCTCATGCTACTCTCCACGATCCACTCACCACGCCCATTGAGGCGAGAACCACTAATCACCACCACGAGGAGGTTACCCATGTGACTCTACCTCCTAGCAACAGTTGCCTCCGCCTGAGCCGCCAATCCGCATCTTATCATGTGACTCATTGTGCATGACACCGGAGACTCACAGCATGTGAGGCTCGAGCTACTCTCCGACCCACACACAACTCACCACGCCCATTGAGGCGAGAACCACTAATCACGACCACGAGGTTACCCCATGTGACTCCACCCTCCCTAGCAACAGGGCCAATTTGGTTGCTTAGGAGACCTGGCTGGAGTCACTCAGCACGCCGTGGATTCAAACTCGCGACTCCAGGGGTGGTAATCAGCATCAGTACTCACTGAGATACCCATTGATTTTCCCATGATGTCAAGCAACGAGGCACCGATTTCGGCTTCCGGTTTGAAGTTAGGCCTTAAACTACATCCACAGGTACACCTCCAATTCAGTACACCTCCTATCAGAAGTGAACTGGCTAGTTGTCTAAAGGCTTAACATCATTTTCTGTAATTGTACAAGCTGCTTAAAGTCACAGTTAACTTAGTGTATGTACATTTCTGACCCACTGGAATTATGATATAGTCAATTAAAAGTGGAACAATCGGTCTGTAAGCCATTGTTGGAGCAATTACTCATGTCATGCACAAAGAAGATGTCCTAAACGACTTATAATGAGTTTAAATGACTTCAACCTATGTATATGTAAACTTCTGACTTCAACTGTAGCGTTGAAATAGTAGATCGGATTTACATCGGTTTTGCATAGACGAATTTATGTGGAACATTAAGTGTAATGGCCTGCATCTCTCTCATTAGGTCATCCTCATCATTGAGCCCTACAAACGATGATCAAAGTTCACTTTGTCTTCTGAGTCATTGTTCAATAACTAAGTCAAGTCTTTCATCATGCAAGCCAGTCTGGTTTGATGTAAACATGTGGCGTCTAGAATATTTGTCTATACTGTTCAGTTAAAAGCAACACAAGTCCGGGTGTGGATAATTTATTCTTTGAACATGCCAACCCCCCCACCCCCAGCCCAGATCTTACAGGATTTCCTTGTGTTGTTGAACAACACGTGTGAAAATTGCACATGGGGAAAACAGCTGGAAATCTTCCCTACACGCTAATGCTAAGCCAATGCATTGGAGAGCACACATTCTGCACTTATATAGCGCCTTTTTAACCTTAGCGGTATTCAAAGCACTTTTCACTGAGTCTTATTCACCAATTCACACACCAATGATGGCACATCTGCCATGCAAGGTGCTAGCAACTTGGGGTTCAGTGTCTTGCCCAAGGACACTTCGGCATGGTGTTGTGTTGGCCGGGAATTGAACCACCAACCCAGCGATTAGTGGACAACCTGCTCTACCACCTGAGCCACAACTGCCCCAATAGATAAAAGGGGGTGATAAAATTACCTTCACATGCCATTAAACCTTTTGTGTAATTATTCAGGTAGCTTAATAAACATTTGCCAACAGTTTAACTTTCGCTTGTGTAACGGGAGCCAGCTGGTATATAGCTGTGCAGTGTGTAAACCTCACTCTCCTGACCTCAAGAGGTGCACTAGCGACTGACGCTAGAGGCTGTAGCTTTTAGCCTCCTTGTTAACGCACACGCCTCCCACGCCGGTTCAAGTCCCGTTTGGAGCGGGGCGAGCAGGACCGGTTACAATGGTGCCGTGACCCGGATGGGTGAGAGGTTTAGGGGGGTGAGTGTAATGGTACCCAGCTGTTAGATAGCTGTGCAATGTGTAAACCTCACTCTCCTGACCTCAAGAAGTGCACTAGCGACTGACGCTAGAGGGTGTAGCATGTAGCCTCCTTGTTAGCGCACCCGCTTCCCACGCTGGAGACGCCGGTTCGAGTCCCGTTCGGAGCGGGTCGACCAGGACCGGTTACACTTGCACAATAAGATTCTCTTCAAACTGTTGATTAAACATGACAGTTGTTGACCTGAACAAGAAAACTGACTGTACAAGCAGACATTTTGCTCCAGTATCCACAAGAGCACCCCTTGTACAAACATCTAGAGTTGCCGCAAACTTGCTGCAAACAGTCACTCATTTTCACATGCAAAATAAGGAAAATAAGCGTAAGATTTGCGGCAAACTCGTCATTGTTGCAATGATTTGCTGCAGGTTCACCACAACAGTGACTTGTTGATTTTAAATCCATGCTGACTTTAAACCTGCAAGACAAAAATAGCGCAACAAAATCCCTGAATGAATCACTTTCCATCTAAAATAAAAATAAATGGATGCTAACATTGTCTTCTATCGTGTGCAACACATGCATATCTGTTAACATTTTAGAATATGTAGTTTTAAGCAGTAGCGTAGGCAGAAACTTTTGGGTGGGTGGGCAAAGAGAAATAAACTTGTCATTTTTTTTTTTCAGTTTTTGATGTTTATCTAATTGTTTTCCAGGGGCGTATTTTAAACATTTAGCTACTTAATGTTGTCTACTTTTATGAATATTAACAGATCAATCAACAATAGTTGTGTTTGAGTACAATCAGACATTTTTATGTATTTATTTATATTATTTTACATGTGTAACATATGAAACTTTACTTGAGGCTGAGAACAGATTTGAATTATTTTATGGGGATTCTGGGGATTTACTCCAGACATGTTTGAATAACAGAAATGGACATTTTAACCATGCAATGGATCGATTTTGGTCATGTTTTCAGACGGATGAAAAAGATGGAAATGGGTATGTCTCCGCTGGGTGACTTTTTTCCCTGATCGTGTCACTGCATTGCAACTCTAGTCTTATTTAAGTGGGGAGAGATGACCCTGCTGCAACAGCCTATATAAAGCCTATAGGGTTGCAAAGGGGTGGACATTTTCCAGGAAATGTCCAGAAACTTTCCATGGGAAGTTAAGCTGGGGAATTTTGGAAATATTGGAAAAAACTTTGGGCACTTGGCTCTATGCTGCTGCATCTTTGTGGCATTCTTAACACAGGTCTGTGCACAGTATTTGCAAATGTACACAGCCTTTCCTTCTACATTGGCTGAGGTGAAATGAGGTTGGAATATTCTGGAAGGGTACAACTATTTTGATATTATGAATAGAAATAGGCTAGATGAACAGATGACCACTCCTCAATCAGCATGCTAAATCAAACTATAACCTAAGTTCTTGTATGATTACTGGCTAGCAGAAGGCAGAAGAAACAGCACCACAGTTGAGCTAGCGAGCACCATAGCTAGCCCCTTAAATTGTCAATGAACTGGTTTTAGCTAGCTTACATTTAGCATATCAAATTTACTGGCTAGCTAGCTACTGTATAAACAACACATTTTGATGTAGTATTTGCGAGTTAAACAATCAAATATATATAGATCAAATATATTTGGGCAGTGGTGGCTCAGTGGTTGAGGCTCAGAGGGTTACTGACCAGAAGGTCGGGGGTTCAAGCCCCAGCACCACCAAGATGCCACTGTTGGGCCCTTGAGCATGGCCCTTAACTCCAGGTTGCTCCGGGGGGATTGTCCCTGTAATAAGTGCACTGTAAGTAGCTTTGGATAAAAGCGTCTGCCAAATGCATAAATGTAAATGTAAATATTTACCGTAGTAATATCATCACTTGACTGGATGTAGTCCTTGGGCTCAAATGCAGTAGTGTGGCTTCAATAGTCCTGCTGCAGTAAGTAGTGTGCTGCGTGCATGTGATTGAGGAATGCGCAGGGTAGAAATTCAACCGAATTTGCATTAAATCTCAATTTTTTAACAAAGATTATGCTGCAAGGTTTTTTTTCCCCAAATCCCCTGTAATAGGCTAACCTGCAATTTTGCATATTTCCTGATTATTCCCATTAATTCCTGTTAATCCCTATGGAAAGTTTCCAACTTGGAAAATTCCCAGATTTTTGCCACCCTAGTAAAGCCATATTTGGACGGTACATATGTCCGGACATATGTCCGCAAAGTAATTATTACTGTGGATGCCTAGCCTTTACTGTTTACCATTGATTCACACAGGATAACATGCTTATACTGACACAATATGACACACTGCTGACTTGCGTAACTGACCTATTAGAAAATATGCAGGAAATATTAAACATGAAATATTATCGTATCCTGTATCTGCCGCGGGGGTAGCAGCTCAAGCAGGGGGCCCCAAACTTCCCTATCCCGAGCCACATTAACCAGCTCTGACTGGGGGACCCCCGAGGCGTTCCCAGGCCAGTGTGGAGATGTAATCTCTCCACCTAGTCCTGGGTCTTCCCCAAGGCCTCCTCCCAGCTGGATGTGCCTGAAACACCTCCCTAGGGATGCGCCCAGGGGGCATCCTTACCAGATGCCCAAACCACCTCAACTGACTCCTTTCGACGCAAAGGAGCAGCGGCTCTACTCCGAGCTCCTCACGGATGACTGAGCTCCTCACCCTATCTCTAAGGGAGAAGCCCACCACCCTTCTGAGGAAACCCATTTCGGCCGCTTGAACTCGCGACCTAGTTCTTCGGTCATAAACATAAAATGCTTGAAAAAAACACGCATCAGTTCAAATGCAACAGCCAGCGTTATCTGAAGTTGTGAAGCACGTCTTACATTTTCTGGCATATTCTCTTAATCAATATCTACTTCAGACAATCAGAGAATTTAAGAAACAATGATATTTAAAGTGAAAATAATGATGCATGATACGGGATGCCCGTCAACTGAACGTGCGTCTCATCATTGCATCAGCTGTTTACAGTGTAAATAGCTTCGTTGTACAGAGTGCAATCTAGTTTTGTATTTTGTGCTGCTGTTGTTTTGAAAGCTTTGATACTGACATTATCCAGCCCAACCGCCTCTGACGTTAACGGTTTGTGGTTCGATGCCAACAAACTACTGGCTGTTGGTGGAAAAGTGGCATAATACAATGACTGGGTGGGCCTGACTGCCAGTGGGTGGCACTGGCCCACCCAGGTCCACCTTGTGCCTACGCTAAAGGTTTTATGTAGCTTTAAGATCTAAACAACTTAATCCATTAAAAGAGAAAGAACTCGTGAAAGTTAAACAAACTATAAGAAGATACAGTAACAGCATGGCAGTCAGAATGCTCATGATTCTTGAAAACATTTCTCCTTTATGGTGAACTAAAAGCACTGATGAAATAACACTCCTGTAAACTGGCATTTGCCAAGGCCCCTCCCTTGAACAGATTAGTCAAGTTCAGCTACATTCCAGAAAGGAGAAATAATCTGCTTAACTGGCTAATGCATACAATTTGGGTTTTCATGGCTACACCAATCAGCCACAACATTAAAACCACCTGCCTAATATTGTGTAGGTCCCTCTCGTGCCACCAAAACAGCGCCAACCCGCATCTCAGAACAGCATTCAGACATGATATTCTTCTCACCACAATTGTACAGAGTGGTTATCTGACTTACTGTAGACTTTATCAGTTTGAACCAGTCTGACCATTCTCTGTTGACCTCTCTCATCAACAAGACATTTCAGTCCACAGGTTGGCGCTGTTTTGGCGGCACGAGGGGGACATACACAATATTAGGCAGGTGGTTTTAATGTTGTTACTTTTTGCTGAAAGATTACAAATCTTTGTTCCTCGCAACAGATTTGCGTTCCCTCTCAAAAAGTTTGCGTTCCCTCTCAATAGATTTGCGTTCCCTCGCGATAAGTTTTGCGTTCCCTCGCTTTGCGTTCCCTCGCAACAGATTTGCGTTCCCTCTCAATAGATTTGCGTTCCCTCGCGTTAAGTTTTGCGTTCCCTCGCAACAGATTTGCGTTCCCTCTCAAAATGTTTGCGTTCCCTCGCAACAGATTTGCGTTCCCTCTCAACAGATTTGCGTTTCCTCTAAAATAGTTTGCGTTTCCTCTCGACAGATTTGCGTTCCCTCGCGATAGATTTGCGTTCCCTCTAAAATAGTTTGCGTTCCCTCGCAACAGGTTTGCGTTCCCTCTCAAAAAGTTTGCGTTCCTCTCAACAGATTTGCGTACATTCACAATAGTTTTGCGTTCCTCGCAATAGTTTTACGTACACTTGCAATAACACTTGCATATTTTAACCATAATATTTGTATTAACCCGAGACCCCGCATGACTGCTGTGTGCATTTTAATTTCCCTATTTGATTTGTAACTAGTAGCAGCTAATAAGAGAAAAAAAATATATATATATATATTCTAGAGCAAATAGTTTCTTAATATTGATATCGATAAGTTTTGCGTTCCTCGCTGCGTTCCTCTCAAAAGTTTGCTTCCCTCGCAACAGATTTGCGTTCCTCGCGACAGCATGCCGTGGTCGCACGAGTGCTCCCCTCCACAGCCCTGTTTATGTTCCGGTGGGCTAGAGAGCGAGGCTGGGCTCGTTGGAAAGGTCTCGGGCAGCCCTTTCGAGCGAGACCGTACTCAGGGCTGTGTATCCGCGCCCCGGGGTGAGACATTCAAAAGGTCTCGGGAGGCCCTTTCCAACGAGCCCGGCCCCGAGGTCGTAGCCCACCGGGTTCCCGAGATACTGGGCGTTCGACCATGGCACAGGCAAAGGAGGGCTGTCTCTCAAATCCTGGACAGCTCACTAGTTTTTGAGACCCATGCATTTTTTCGGATGGAAATCAAACTTACCGTCGCTGTCATAATACATTCCAAGCCATATGCTCATATTGCCTTTCCACACAGAAGGACTGTATTTAATGATGTAGTCATTCTCCTCTGCACTTTTCACTGTCAAGAGATCTAAAGAAAATATTTTTGGGGGGATTAACTTTGTCAAGCAGTATGCATGTACAGTAAATGGTTCTATAAATGCATGAAAAGAATACGTCACCTGACAAGTAAAAACGTACAAACAAAAAAAAGTATTTACCGTATCCTCTGCACATATCTTTGGCATCTAGAATCGAGTAGCTCTTGGCAATATCCTCTTCTCCATGAACAAAGTGGTAGCAGTTGGAGCCAAATGTCAACCATGTGCGTCCATCTGCAGGGCAGTCTGTATATTGACATATGAATTTATAAGTTAACATCTCAGCTTGTGTAAAACATGAAGACTTTTCACAATGAACATTAATGCCATGTCTGTATAGTCCTTCAGGCTCGAGATATGCAAATGCAGATATCACCTGACCTCCTCACATCCACTGTTGTTGTTTCCACCTCCATTCTCCTAATGTTTAGCGGCAATTACATCTTATTGTACTTTTGTTTTTGATTTTCTCCCCAATTTGGAATGCCCAATTCCCAATGCGCTCCAAGTCCTCGTGGTAGCGTAGTGACTCGCCTCAATCTGGGTGGCGGCGGACGAATCTAAGTTGCCTCCGCGTCTGAAACAATCAATCCACGCATCTTATCACGTGGCTTGTTGAGGGCGTTACCACGGAGACATAGCGCGTGTGGAGGTATCCACACACAATTCACCACGTGCCCCACTGAGAGCGAACCACATTATAGCAACCATGAGGAGGTTACTCCATGTGACTCTACCCTCCCTAGCAACCGGGCCAATTTGGTTGCTTAGGAGACCTGGCTGGAGTCACTCAGCACACCCTGGGATTTTAAATTGTAAACTCTAGTGGTGGTAGTCAGCATCTTTACACGCTGAGATACCCAGGCGCCCCCTTTTTATACTTCTTATTGAAAGCAACGTCCCAACGAAGAGTATTGCCACCTTGTGGATCCACTTATTAGTGCAAATAGTTCAACGGTGCGTTCGGAGTATGCATCATTAAATTGGGTAACATGCGTTCGGTGTTCGAGCACTTTGCTGATGACGAAATTTGTGCCACGCATCCTGTAAGCAAATGCTAAGCAAAGCATTCTTTGGCCATCAGTTACCATGCACTGTCATCATATGGGAAAATATTGCAATGAAAGTGAATGGTGACTGAGGGAGAGTACACTCAAAAATGGAAACTTCAAAAAGTTCTCATCAAAAAATCCTCCACGTGCAGCAATGACAGCTTTGCAGATCCTTGCTATTCTAGCGGTCATTTTGTCCAGATACTCAGGTGACCTTTCACCCCACACTTCCTGTTGCACTTTCCATAGATGTGACTGTCTTGTCGGGCACTTCTCACGCACCTTACAGTCTAACTGATCCCACAAAACTCAATGGGGTGAAGATCCATAACACTCTTTTACAATTATCTGTTGTCCAATGTCTGTGTTTCTTTGCCCACTCGAAACTTTTCTTTTTCGGTTTCAAAAATTCTTCCCATAAGTCCTCCTGAGTCTTCTCTTTACTGTTGTACATGAAACTGGTGTTTAGCAGGTAGAATTCAATGAAGCTGTCAGCGGAGGACATGTGAGGCGTCTATTTCTCAAACTAGAGACTCTGGTGTACTTATCCTCTTGTTTAGTTGCACATCTGGTCTTCCACATCTCTTTCTGTCCTTGTTAAAGACAGTTGTGCTTTGCATTTCAAGACTGTAGTGTTGAAATCAGGACTGGATTGGTAATCTGGCATTTTCCCGGTGGGCCGACGCACTTTGGGGCCAGGGGAGGACTGGCCATGGGGAGAACCAAGCGGGGCAGTGGATCGGCCAAGAAACAGGCCGAATGGGCTGCGATAAGCTAAAATGAGCCGCTGCGTTGTGCAGAACGGACCACAAAATGGCGCCGCGATATGCAGAAAAGGACAGCGACAACAACTTTTGTGCCAGTTGCTATGTAAAACCAAGGGCCGATTTCTCTTCCCAGTCCAGCCCTGGTTGAAATGTCACCTTTACTCTATCGATAAATCAGTCCATTAATAAAACGACCAATTTATCGATCATTATGTCACCCAAAATCAATCTAGCTATCAATAAAATGACCAAACATGACTTTAATTAACCGATATATCAGCCAATATGTCACCCGAAATCAATCTATCTCAACAAAATAAACATAAATAATATATTGACCGATCCATCGGCCGATATGTCACCTGAAATCTAGCTATCTAGTTTAGAAATCCTAATTTAAAATGACATCTTAGTTGCAGTTTTTTTTTTTAATGAGTAACAAAACTGTGTAATACATTTTATAAGGAGTGTAGTCTACGTGCCCACGATGCCTCTGCTGCTGTTTGGTAGGGATGGGCGATACCACTTATTTTATTTTCGATCCGATACCAATAATATCAAGTCCAATATCATCAATACTGATACCAATGCTCCTCTATGGAATATATAATTTCACGATTTCATGGGATAAAATTGGTAATTTAAAATATTATTATTCAAGTCATTTTTTTGGTACATTTATGAGCCTAAACAAAAAATAAGACTTCTGCTTTGTTCACCTTTACAAAAATGAACCATGGTTTCACTACAGTAACAATAGTTTAACCCTTGTATATAGTTAAACCATCATTCCTACGACAAAATGACTGTAGTAAAACAAAGGTTTCCTCCAAAAACAAACATGGTTATTACAGTCATCGTTACTAATGTATTACTTAATAGAAACCATGTTTCATTTTAGTTTATTATTATTATTATTAATTATTAACAAAAATTAAAGGCCATTATCAACGTTTTACCAGCTTTTAATTTAAATAAAATTGTAAGAAACGTCACACACGCACATTTTAATAAATATCACCTTTAGATGTTTTTATTTAGTCTCATTCCCTCAGTATGGCACGAGCTCTAGAAGAAACAGTTCCCATCATGCACTAGTATTTTTCACAATGAAGCTTATGATATGTTCATGGAAACCAAAAAATAATATCCCTATTTTTTGCGTGAGGATCGATATGTTTGATATAACCGCAGTATCGGAAGTATCGATATTTTAGGATCGATCCGCCCATTCCTACTGTTTGGGAAAAGCATTTCCGTCGCAGCATTTAGTCTTTGATCAAGAGCAGAATTTAACCAGATTTTTCCAGTCGTACAAAGTTGCTCGTGACAGTCACGTAATAAGAGCCGCTGATACAAAATGACAAGTTTGATATTTACTGTGAACTTTAGAACTCAAATAAGAAACAATGTAGCCTTACAAACAACAGTTGCGCTCCGAAATGCACATCTGAAACATTTCACTGTCTTGACTCGGTGAAGTTCACTCGTGTGCTTCGACATTAAAACAATCAAACCCGTCACGACCTTTGCGTTTAATACATCAAATGATCGCTAATGCAAACTGTGGGATCATGAAAAGTCGCTACTCACCAGGACTGTCCTGTCCTCGCGATAAATGACACGTTAAAGTAAGAAGAACGATGTTAGACAGTGTAAAATAGCAAGATCTACACGGCTCCATGTTTTCAGATCAGATATGGCTGCGTGCAAACGCGTTTGGAGGCGTCACATACACGTACACACAAATACACTCACTCTCACGCACACACACAAACACACCCGCACATACACTTACTCGCACACATACTCACACATACACAAACACTCACTCAAACACATAAATACTCACACAAACACATACTCAAACACACACATACTCACACATACACACTCACACATTAACACACACACTAACTCATACATACACAAACACACTGCACATACACTCACTCACACACATACTCACACATACACAAACACTCACTCAAACACATAAATACTCACACAAACACATACTCAAACACACACATACTCACACATACACACTCTCACACATAAACACACACACTAACTCATACATACACAAACACACTCACATACACTCACACACACAAACACTCACTCAAACACATAAATACTCACACAAACACATACTCATACATACTCACACATACACACTCACACATACACTTACTCACACACATACTCACACAAACACATAAATACTCACACAAACACTCACTCAAACATACACACACTCAAACACACACATACTGCACATAAACACTCACAAACTCATACATACACATACACACGCTCTCTCTCTCACACACACAAACACACTCTCACACACAACGCACTCTCACACACACAAACACTCTCTCTCACACACACACACACACTCACACACACACACTCTCTCTCTCTCACACACACACACACACAAACAAACTCTCACACAAACACACTCTCACACACACACAAACACTCTCTCACACACACACACAAACACACTCTCACACACACACTCTCTCTCTCACACACTCTCACACACAAACACACTCTCACACAGACACACACAAACACTCTCTCTCCCACACACACACACACACACACACACAAACACACTCTCTCACTCACACACACACAAACACTCTCTCCTCACACACACACACTCTCTCTCTCACACACACCTCTCTCTCTCTCACACTCTCACACACAAACACTCTCTCTCTCACACACTCTCACACACAAACACTCTCTCTCACTCACACACACACACAAACACTCTCTCTCTCACACACACACACACTCTCTCTCACACACACTCTCTCTCTCTCACACACACACACACACACACAAACACTCTCTCTCACACACACACACACAAACACACTCTCTCTCACTCACTCACACACACACACAAACACTCTCTCTCACACACACACACTCTCTCAGACACACAAACACACTCTCTCACTCACACACACACAGTCTCTCAGACACACACTTTGGTTATTGCAACATCATCTTTTAGTTTGCACATTAAAAATAGAGATGGCCGACGAGGATTAAACAATAGTAGATTAAACAATAGTAATAATAGACACTGAAGTTAAGAAACCATCAAGACCATGAAATCACACCAGATTAATGTGAAACCGGATTCACTCATGCACTCCAACACTTTTCATTTCAATCTACTTTACACGGGTTCTACCCAGCAAATTATTATTTACCTTTAATTTAAAAAAAATATGAATAGTCCTACATGTACACAGTGTTTTCTGCAATAATTACCATGAAATAATCGTGCATTTATTTTGGCATTCATTCATTACAGTGTGACGTCATGCAGTTCAGTGTTCAAGACCTTTTAATGGAGGGACAAATGACTCCAAATTAAAGACTGAATCATTTCATTGATTTATTTAGTGATTTACTGATTAATTACATTATTTCATTGCATTTCTTTACAATTTCATAATGTATTTTACGATTTATTTATTTAAATTAAATTTCAGTAATTTGGCCATACATACCTTTTTCCGCTTCACCGATTATCCAGAAGATTTAATTAATGTTATTATAATTCTGACCAAATTTAATATTATTCAATGCAAATTTACTAGTAAAATGTATATATTGTTATGGTCTTATTGAGTGAAGCACGGCGGTAAATTGACAATATTAAAGACTCTAAATAAAATAAAAGCTATTAAGACTTTAGATATTTGTCAGTTTATAAAGTATTTATTTGAAGAATATGCTGCAATGCACTTATTGTACCTTTATTTTGTTTTATGTATTATAATATTGGCACTTTTCTTTATTTCTGTCTTTTCATTGTATGATATTTTAGGAAGTTGTACACATATCTTGCTGTATAACCGTTGATATTTCTTATTATATAAAAAAGTATAATGTTGATTCATAACCAAAAATATGATTTGAGTATTTTGCTCATTCCTGATTTCTTCTATTTTTGTGTATTTTTAAGTAATTTTTGATCTTCAAACGAGATCTAACATAAAACAAAGGTGACCTGAGTAAACACACAATACAGTTTTCAAATATTAATATATATATATATTTTATTGAAGTAAAAAAGTTATCCAACAGCTATATCACCCATGTGAAAAACTAAGTGCCCCCTTAAACTTAATAGCTGGTTGTGCCGTCTTTAGCAGCAACAACTGCAACCAATAACTGGAGATTAGTCTTTCACAACGCTGTGGTGGACATTTGACCCACTCTTCTTTTCAGAACTGCTTTAGTTCAGCCACATTGGAGGTTTTCGAGCATGAACTGCCCATTTATGGTCCTGCCACAGCATCTTAATCGGGTTCAAGTCTGGACTTTGACTAGGCCACTCCAAAACTTTAATTTAGCTTCTTTTGAGCCATTCAGAGGTGGACTTACTCCTATGCTTTGGATCATTGTCGTGCTGCATAATCCAGTTGAGCTTGAACTCACAGACTGATGACCGGACGGTCTCCTTGAAGATGTTCTGGCAGACAGCATCTCCACACATAACACAATCACCATCATGCTCGACCGTAGGTATGATGAGCTTTTTGTGGAATTCTGTGTTTATTTATGCCAGATGTAACTGGACCCCCATCTTCCAAACAGTCCCACTTTCAACTCATCAGTCCACAGAACATTCTCCCAAAAGCTTTGAGGATTATGAAGGTGTGTTTTGGTCAATTTCAGACGAGCGTTTATGTTCTTCTGGGTTAGCAGTTTTCACCTCCTCACTCTCCCATATATGCCATATTTGACCAGAGTCTTTCTGATAGTGGAGTCATGAACAGTGACAGTCATGAACAGAGGGCGGCTGTGGCTCAGTTGGTAGAGCGGGTTGGCCACTAATCACAGGGTTGGTGGTTTGATTCCCAGCCCACATGACTCCACATGCCAAAGTGTCCTTGGGCAAGACACTGAACCCAAATTGCTCCCCATGGCAGGCTAGTGCCTTGCATGGCAGCTCTGCCACCATTGGTGTGTGAATGAGTCACAGTGTAAAGCGCTTTGAATGGCGTTAAGGTTAAAAAGGCGCTATATGAGTGCAGACCGTTTACCATGTAAGGCCTGCAGTTCCTTGGATGTTGTCCTTGGTTTTTTATGTGACTTCCTGGATGAGTCGTCACTGTGCTCTTGGAGGAATTATGGAAGGTCCAACACTTCTGGGAAGGTTCACTACTGTGCCAATTTTTCTCCATTTGGAGATAATGGCTCTCACTGGGGTTCTTGGGAGTCCCAAAGCCTTTGAAGCCCTTCCCAGACTGATATATTTCAATCTCCTTTTTCCTCATCATTTCTGGAATTTCTTTCGACCTTGGCATAGTGTGCTACTGGGTGAGACTTCACGCTGCTGAAAAAGTTTTATTTAGGTGTTGATTGGATTGAACATGTTTGGCAGTAATCAGTGTAGTCCAGCTGAACCCCATTATGACTGCAGACTCATAGATTTGGGGATTTAGTCACTAAGGGGGCAAATACTTTTTCACACATGCACAGTTGGCATTGGATAACTTTTTTTGCCTCAATAAATAACATCATCATACATACATGTTTACTCAGCTTACGTTGGTTTTATGTCAGAGTTTGTTTGAAAAAATACAAATAAAAAATGCAGTATGAGATGTACACAAAACCAGCAGAAATCAGCATGGGGGCAAATACTTTTTCACAGCACTGACAAAACGTAGTTTTATTTCCCTTAATGAAAAAGTATGTATATGTATATTGTTCTAAAAAAATTTCTTGGCAGATATTTTACAAATCAATGTAAAATGACGTGTTTAATTGACATTGCTTAAGTGTTGTGCAAGTGAAATACCCCAAGAATGAATGAGTATAGTGTTTTCAATCCTAGTGAAATATGAATCAAGATGCCTGAGTCCAGATAGCTTACATTACACAAAGTATGAAAAGCTTTCAAAGGATAGTAGAGACTTGTGTAAAACACTTAATCTGGATACCACCAGCCTAAAACTCCTTGATATCAGACATACTTTATGAAGAAAGCAAATGGAGTGCCAGTGTGGCCCCCAATCTTAAATGTGTCCAATAGAGGACGCTCTTTCTCACTGTTGATGAAACTCACCAGTCAATAATGGTAAAAGTCTCGCTCAGAGAACAATAAAGCTTTTGTGCTGCAACCATGTTGTTACACCTTGCTGTTGTCAATGGTTACATGATAAACATGCATTGATTTTTCTTGTTTGGGGTGTGAAGGTGTCCTGCTGCTTCAAACTAAAATGTCTCCACACATATTTCTTTTCTTCCTGAAACAACACAAAGATCTCATCCAGAGACGATGCGTTGTGTCTGACAGTCTAAAACAATGAGATCTCTCACAGCACAGCCACTGAAAGTCATAAATCGTAACCCTAGAATGCACAAGGGGGTCAAATTGTCCTGGTAGGGCATTTTTAGAGTGGTGGTGGTGTAGTGGGCTAAAGCACATAACTGGTAATCAGAAGGTCGCAGGTTCTAACCCCACGGCCACCACCATTGTGTCCTTGAGTAACACACTTAACTCCAGGTTGCTCCGGGGCGATTGTCCCTGTAATAAATGCACTGTAAGTCGCTTTGGATAAAAGTGTCTGCCAAATGCATAAATGTAAATGTTTTATTTATTTAAAAAAATATATATATTTTCTAAATAAAACCAATTATATTCTTGAAATTTCCTTTGAGCAAAGCCTCAAAAATCTTCTATATTTAATATTTATAGGTTCAGAACAATTTCCATTTTTGTATCATTACCATAAGTTTTCATAAATGGGGTCAAAATGACCCGTTTGCCTTTCTTTGGAAATTATGACTCATTATGCATTTTATTTTATTTTATTTTGCCATTAAGAATATTTTATCTCATCTATTACTTAGAAATATGGTTTGTGAGCAGGCATGCATTATGCCTAATTTAATTTATGTAAATTACATCAAAAAATAAAATAAAATACAAATAAACATGTACATGTAAAAGTATCTTGTTTGAAGGATGTTTAAATATTTTTGCACGTGGCATTTTTATTTCTTGATCCAAGAAAATGTCACGAAGCAAAAAAATCTTAATGACTTCTTGAAGGACAAGTGTTCTTGAGATTCACCAAATTATTCCTCAAGTCACTTTCAAATCTCAAAAAGGTCAAAGGCGCTACAGTTCACTGACTGATGTTTCAGCAGGGACGGATTATGACTTGCAAAGGCCCTGGGGCCAATTATCTCCAAGGGACCCCTCCAAAAGTTGTTGACCGAGAGGGGTGGGGGTGGTGGGGTGTTTTCAAAACTGGATCGTGCAACCTTAAAGCCTAGGGCCCCCGGGCAGTCAAGGGCCCCTGGGCACTGGCCCCATTGACCCAGTTGGTAATCCATCCCTGCGTATCAGTGGTTTTCATGATTTTATCAATTGATTTTAGAAACAGCCTTGAGCTCTTACTCGTTTCATGTGGTATTCTTTTCCATGGTGTCTGAAAATAAGAAACAAATGGAAATGGGAAATGAGATTGCTTTGTTTTGTGTTTCATCTGTCCACTTGACATCTGAACAGGTGGTGTGATTTTGTGAAGGGAATTCGATATTTAAATCAAATTCACTGGAGTAAAATACAGAGAAAAGGGCAAACTGAGAACGGCTAATATTTCACTATTTCAATAAATGTCACACTTTATCACTTGTCAATAAAACAAAGTGCAATCTGTATTTCATTCAAGAAAATGGTTTGAAATACATAATCCGATCGTAATAAAGTCAGATTACTTCACAGAAATAACTTTACACTGTAAATGTTAGTAAGTGATTTTAGTCATGTTTAGATGCTTATTGTTTATATCTTGTGGATATACGTTTGAAACAGTGAGTATTTTCATGTTTACAGATTGGCCCCCATTCACATCCATTGGAAGTGCCTCATTAAACCCACATATTTGCTTTTAGGAGAAATGAGTAGAAATGAATGTTCTGTGGTAATCAATATTATTCCACAAATGCTGTCGATTGAGCTCATCTTGTATTGAATCCGGAATATTCCTTTAACTTCGGGGCAATTTTAGCACAGTGAACTTCTAGAAATTAAAATGTCCTTAAAAACTTATCACACTCAATAGGTTTTTTTTTTTTTTCGATCAATGATTGACAGTGTATGTACTGTACATGAATCAGAGATTTATGTTATTTTTGTCATGAAAATTCCCAGCACAGAGTAATTTCCAGCACAGTGTCATTTCCAGCACATTGTCGTTCCCAGCACAGTGTCGTTCCCAGCTCATTGTCATTCCCAACGCAGTGTCATTCCCAGCGCAGTGTCATTTCCAGCGCAGTGTCATTCCCAGCACAGTGTCATTTCCAGCACATTGTCATTCCCAGCACAGTGTCATTCCCAGCACAGTGTCATTCCCAGCGCAGTGTCATTCCCAGCTCATTGTCATTCCCAGCACAGTGTCATTTCCAGCACATTGTCATTTCCAGCTCATTGTCATTCCCAGCACAGTGTCATTCCCAGCACAGTGTCATTCCCAGCTCATTGTCATTCCCAACGCAGTGTCATTCCCAGCGCAGTGTCATTCCCAGCTCATTGTCATTCCCAGCACAGTGTCATTTCCAGCACATTGTCATTCCCAGCTCATTGTCATTCCCAGCTCATTGTCATTCCCAGCACAGTGTCATTCCCAGCTCATTGTCGTTTCCAGCTCATTGTCGTTTCCAGAGCACTGTATATCCATTATCCAATAATATCCATTATTATTCATCCATTTGATCCTTGTGCCCCACTGTGGCTGTGCGAGGTGAGGTATTGCAACAGTAAATACAATACATATCGACTACATTAGTGGATCAGAATTATTTATTTTTCTACTCACAGAGTGATCGCATGGTGTCAGAAGACATTGATTATACTACACGAGCCGTATGGAGTCATTTTATGGACATTTTTTGTCCTTTTGAAGCCGAAGGCCTGGACTCCATTTACTGCAATTGTTTGGAAGCAAGCTCCCCTGGCAGTCATTTTTGGGTGAACTTCCATAACCCCTGTCACTTTCCTGATAGTAACCTTTATCTTGTGACTGAATGCAAAGATTGCTGAAATCATTACCTTGGTAAATGGTAAATTTATATAGCTGATATAACACCTTTTTAACCTTAGCGGTATTCAAAGCACTTTACACTGCGTCTCATTCACACACAATGATGGCAGAGTTGCCATGCAAGGTGTTAGCCTGCCATTGGGAGCAACTTGGGGTTCAGTGTCTTGCCCAAGGACACTTCGGCATGTGGAGTCATGTGGGCCGGGAATCAAACCACCAACCCTGCGATTAGTGGCCGACCCGCTCTACCACCTGAGCCACAGCTGTCCCGTACCCGAGCCACTTACCTTGTCTTCAGGCTTTTTTATCTGCGAACTGCACTCATTGCTGGGCACAGCCTCATGCCTTTGGTTTATGAACATCAGGACTGGGCCACTTCCCTTGAAGTGATATTGAACTTTGCTGAAGTTTGGGCTGTGGAGTTTAGTGGCCATGACATAAGTCCAAATATTGCTGATCGTCTTCTTCAGCTGCTTTTGTATTTGACTTATTGTAAACAAGGCCTGTGAAAAGAGCAAAAACTCTGTTGCTATTCTATTACTAACGGCTCCATCTCGCCACCACCAGAAATACTTCATATCATGCAACTTATTGAACTTCATGCTATTCTAAGATTAAAACAAGTCACAAACGTGCAATTTTGCTTTGGTCCGGTAATATATTATTACGATGTCACCGCATGAAGTTGTTTACCAGAAAAGTGTAATGATGATTTATGCTGATCAAAGAGTAAATAGAGGTCTGTGACTTGTTTTCACAGGTTTTTGGAATACAGCGGATTTCAATTAGTTACATAATATAAGGTGTTTCTGGTGATGGCTATATGGGCCATAGCTGACATGCACGATAGGTTTTGCTCTTTTCATAAATCATGGTGACAATAAGTATATTTATCAGCGTTAATCACCTTTCCTTTTAATCACACTGTTCAATCGTTTGGGAAATGAGGATACGAAAAGTGGAATTTTCGCCCATTCTTGCTTGATACAACACTTCAGCTGCTCAACAGTCCATGGTCGTCATTATCTGATTCTCCTCTTCATGGTGTGCCATATATTTTCAATAGGAGACAGATCTGGGCTGCGGGCAGGCCAATCAAGCACACGCACTCGATGTCAACAAAGCCACACGTGCAGAACGAGACCTAGCACGGTCTTGCTGTAGTAACCATCGACTTCCCGGGAAAAGACGTCATCTTGATGGCAGCGTATGCCAGTCTAAAATCCCAATGAATGCCTCTAGGTCAATGGTACCTTCACACATATGCCAGGGACGGATTACCGACCAGGCCAATGGGGCCAGTGCCCAGGGGCCCTTGACTGCCTAGGCTGCGTGATCTAGTTTGGTGATCCCACCCACTTGAAAACCCTTTTGGGCATGAACAATGAACACCCCCCCCCTCGCTCAACAACTTTTGGGTCGAGGGGGGCCCTTGGAGATAATTGGCCCCAGGGCCTTTGCAAGTCATAATCCATCCCTGGATGTGGGCACTGATGCACCACCATACCATGACAGATGTTGGCTTTTGCACCATTCACTGATAAAAGTCAGGATGGTCCCTTTCGTCTACGGCACGGAGATCTCAAAGTCCGTTTTTCCCAAAAACAAGCTGAAACGTGGACTCAACTGACCACAGCACACATTTCCACTGTCTTTTGGAGCATCTGAGAACTCTTCTCCTTGCATAATAGTGTTTCAAGTTGCATTTCTTGATGCAGCGGCGGACTGCGATAAGCAACAACCATTTTCTGAAGTACTCACAGGCCCATGTGGCTATATTAAACACAGAAGCGGGACGGTTTCTCATGCAATGCGGTCTGAGGGCTCGAAGGTCATGTGCATTTAACCGTGGTTTCCGGCCTTGCCCTACATGTACTGAGATTTCTCTGGATTCCCTCAATCTTTTCACAATATGATGTAGATGGTGAAAGACCTAAAATCTTTGTAATCTTGCATTGAGAAAAGTTTGGCACAAAGTGGTGACCCATCTTTGCTTGCAAAGACTGAGCCTTTGGTGGAACCTGTTACCAATTCACCTACTTTTCACTCTAATAAAAAATATTCAGATAATTAAAATGCATTACATTCTTGTGGCAGAAGAGTTCGTCATTAATAAGACGAATCAAAAAGCGGCTTTAGAATACAATGTATTGTTTACTACCATAATATTGATCATAAGTCAATCATTGGCACACAGTTCACAGCGATCCATTACACAAGTGAATTTGTCAATCAGTTTGAGATTTATTATGAGGGCTTGTTTAAGGACCCGTCAATGTACAGCTGCGTCAGACATGCTTGTGTAGCGTCTCTGGTGCATTGCATCATCAACATAAAATGTTTAGGTCACTGTTTCAAGATATAGTTTAATACTTAATCTTTAAACACATCTTGATATCTCTTAGTTCGCATTTGCACTCCTTCAAGTGTTTTGAACACAAGAATGTAACGCATGTTTGTTGTTCTGCCTACTGAAGTGTTTTCTTCACTGTATAAACTGTGTGTTGCTCATACAGCTGAAGTTTCACTTACTGCCCTCTGGAGTAAAGAGGTGGTACTGCAAGCTTGCATTTCTCAGGAATCTTCCTTATTATGGTGCAATTAATTGCGTAAATTTTTTTAACGCGTTATTTTTTGTCAAATTAATTGCACTGAATTAACGTGTTAAATCGACAGCCCTAAAATATATATATATAATTTATATATCTCACAAATTACAATTGCTTTTTTAAAAGGATACTACACCTGCCGACGCGCTGTGTACAATCAGGATACTGAGGTCCGTTCACCAGCGAAGTGTCAAGCGGCGATGCAGAGAGATGTTCGCCGTAGCACTGCAGGGGAGCGGAGCATCTCGTTGCCTTGAAGATTCCATCCGCTGGCTCAGTTTTTTTCACTAATTAATGGACATTTATCAACAATAATATACTGTAATTTAAGTCATTTTGACTGTAAAATCTGCTCTGTATTTTTTACAGTTTATTGCATGTAATTTTTTGGTACGGTTATTTACTGTAATTTGACGGAATCCTTCTGGAAACTTTACTGCCAGACTTTTTACAGTGTAGTTTTAAACATGAGTTAATTTGCATTTTAATAATAGATTTTCATAGTTCAATATAAAAATTCTGGTTCTGGGACAAGCATCTATACGTAGAAGGCAATTGAAAAGACCAAAAAAGTCCTAAATCAAGGCTTTGTGAAAAGATAAGTTCATTTTAACTTTCATATAACAAAAAGAAAAAAGTATTTTTTTATATAAATATCAACCCATTTATTTAAGTGTACTTAGTGAGACTTACTGTCTGAATATTACCTTGATAAAGCCATACCATAAAACGTAAAATCCTTGAAGTTTAAAGGTTATATTGGCCGAGAGACAGACGGTTTCATGTGTGCTCTTCCTGCAGTTAGTAAAAGGCACTTTGGATAAAAAGCGTTTGATAAACACTTATTCGCCCACAATAAATGCAGTCTCAAATCCAAATTCTATTGCTGATATTGGTCTTGGTAAATCACACCAGTAGGTGATCTGTCGTTATAGACCTTATTCACAGTAGTGCCATATTTGATTTTTGACAGGAATGAAAAGCAGGACTCGGGGAGACTTCCACTCCTCATCCTAACCCAAGGACGACGGTAGCCCCCCCACAAGGAAACGGATGCCTCGGCCGAGCCCACTGCTGCCGACCGCCAGGAGGCGGTGGTTGTTACAGCAGAAATGCTTCTCACCACCCGTAAGAGGAGAAGGGCACCTACTCCTCAGTCGCTGCCGGCATCCACGGCCACGGAGGCCATTCCTCTACTGCTGCCTGTGACCACAGAGGACGTTCCCCAATTGTTGCTGCCAGCATCCACTGAGATCGTTCCCCTGCCGTTGCCAGTGCCCACGAACACGGAGGCCGTTCTGCTGCCACTGCTCACAGAGGCTCCTCCCATGTCACTGCCAGTGCTTAAGCCATTCCCCTGCCGTTGCCAGCGCTCATTGCCATGAAGGTCTTTCCCCTGCCAGCGTCCACACCTTACATGGTCCATGAACCAGCGCCCACACCTGCCACAGTCAAAGAGCCAGTCCCTGAAGCCTTGTCCATCCCAGAACTACAGCTCTGCCCCCTGAACAGTGGCTGCCGTCCTTCCTGACCCCTGTCCAGCAGTCGCCAACCAGTCCACTGTCCAGTTACCGCTGCCCAGTACTCTGTCCCCTGCCCGGTTTGATAACCTGTTGATTTGTCTTCCTATTTTAGTCAAGTATATTTTAGTCTCCTCATGCGTTCTGTCCAGTGCCGTTCGTCTTGTATGTTCTAGTTGGTCGGTTCCAGTTTGTTCATGTTTATGTACATTCCCTGGTTCCTGTTTCGGTCCGGTTGGTCCTGTTCCCCATTTCCTCTGTCCCAGCCTGGATTATCTCTTTCCCCTATGAGACAGTTTATGTTTGTTTTCCCCTTTGTTGGAGTTTATGTTGGATTTTACATTTCCTGTTTTAAACTCAGCGCTTAGGTCCTGAGGCTCTGTCATTCTCTGCATCATGACAATTGAACTCAATTAAACTTTCAATTAATCTTTTTTTATTATTATTATACTTTCGGTTATGTTTAGAGGCATATTATATCATGAAGATAATATACAGCGTTTCCCACCCCTTTTGACCAATGAATTTGCATGGCTGTTATGGGTAAATGATGGACAAGGAGGCGGGAACACATGGACACACACATCAGTCTCTCTCTGGATCAAACTGGCATCCCCGTCTCCTCTTGATCCCTCTCCTGGCTGATTGGGCTGATTAAGCACCGGGCGTCCATCGTTATGGCCCGGCCACGTCGTCCTCCTCGTCACATTGACTTTCCCCAGTTTGTGACGTAATGTTTTTTATTTATAAACAAATATCACACTTTACAGATATTGCATTCACAATTATTTCTAGCTAATTAAATATTAAAATATTTATTATATATGTATTATTGAATTTTCCTATGACTTCTTAAAGACCCCATGAAATCAAAATGGGATTTTTGTGGCTTTTAGTCCATATCATTTAATTTAGATGCAATCTATATAGTCTGTCTTCCTGGCAAACAGCCCAAAAATATAGATGACATGATCTTGTCTGCAGAATGTATATACATTTTAAATGCTTTCTTTAAGGTTTTATCATCAATTTCCATGATTTATTCATTTCAATTTCATAACAAAATTCTATCAAATTAAATAGAATAATATTTAATAAATTACAATTTAAAAACCTAAACATTTTAAGTTTAATAAAAAATGTTATTAACAAAATTACACAAAATTGAGATGTGTAAATTAATAAAATAGGCTAAATATTTTTTTTTACATTTCCACATTCACTCACGTGATCGACATGATCTGAGAGATCAGGAGCTAAGAGACCACACAAACACAACATGAATAAAACAAAACAAAACAAATGTGTTTTTATTCAAAAGTTCTTCAAGAAATTAACAGAAATAAAGCTTAATTAATTTACTGGAAACAAGGGGGAGGGGGGAGCTTTTTTGGCTTTAAACAAACATTCGAAAAAAAAGGACAGAAGGTTTCTGATAAATCCAACGTACAAGTTACCACTGGCAAGCATGTGGCACATGTAAAACAGACAGAAAGAAAAATTACAAAATTAACTCTCATATAGATATCTCTATGAAAATCTTTTTTTTTATCGTTTTTATTTTTTCAAACAGTCTGTACAAAAGTTCTCTCTTCATAAATTATGACTTTTTCATATAACTTAATGGCTGTCTAGAACATGATTTTTCATAGTCATGAGCATGTCTCTCTGCACACACACACACACACACACACACACACACACACACACACACACACACACACACACACACACCTGTCCATCTCTTCTGACCCGGATGCAGATTGGCACTTCGGATTCTGATGTTACTAGCAGCATGACCCACACAAGAACTCCACAGTAACTTTCATTCGGTACCACAGACATACAAACACACACACACACACACTTCATTAATGCACTCAGCGACTCGATGAGCCGAGCACGGCGGATTACGCTGCTAAGTCTGTCTGGACGACGCCCGAAAAACCAGTGATGTCTTGGGAGTGAACGACACATCGATGGAAATCCAACTTTCAACTTTCTAGCACTCTCATTCTCTCTTGCGCTTTCTTTCCTGACACCGTGTCCTAACCAGGCGTGACAAGTTTACAGCGACGGGCAATCCACACTGTCTGCGAAACTAGTCACGTAAAAGTCACGTCTCAATTATTTCTTAGTTTTGATATTTTTTATCACCTGTGCTTTAGCCGTTTGACTGTTTGCTAGGTAAAGCCCTCTCAGAAAAAATACGTCCCTAGCGGCGACAGCCATACACATTCAAACAGGCGTTTTTTTGAGTGTTTTGTTTATAAGATGCCAAGTCAAGTCATCTTGCATCATGCATTCAGTTGCACTCCAACTAGCTGTTTTTGCAAAACGTGTCTTATGCTCATTAAAGGCCGAATTATACTCACCGCAAATGTAATCACCGTCGTTTCATCATCAGACAGCGTGCAATGTCTGCGTATTTGCGTACGCGGCTGCCGTTGACTGTGCTATAAGAATACACAAAGCAGTTGTAGTGCGCACGCATCAAACGCATCCACATGGGTTCACGTTCAAAAAGGCACACTTTGAAAGTCTGAGTGCTCGACCATGCGCGAGACGAAACGGCACGCGGAAAAACGAAGTATACCAGAGCCTTAAAAACGTGTCCGATTGGGGTCAGGTTAACTGACTTACTGTATGTAATTTTGCACATCTATATCACAAAATATCACAGCCAATCAAAAGAAGCATGATCATTTACAATTATGTGGGGCGGTACTTTGGATCATTTTGGGGTTTAAACTGATTGCAAAGTAATTCATTAGTGTAGCCCAATTCATTTTAAGTCGAAAAGTAGTGTAACACATTACATTATACATTCTTGCAATGTACAGTTACTGACTTTCAATTAAGGTTACTTTTGAGTACATTACCTGGGTTACACGTATTTCTAAAATAATATGTATAATACATTTAAAACCTGAATTAGGGGTGCACGACCACGAACGAACAACGTTTGCTGAACGTGTTTTAGAAAGTAACTTAAAAGTAAAATATTTGGTGATGTTTTACTTTCTTCAATAGCTTATCAATAATGCGATTTTAGGGAATTGATGTTAGAGAAGTCATTTGAAGTGGATGACTTTTTTAATGACCTACCCAACACTGATTAGGACCAGTGGGATTTTACGGTGGGTAGGGAAACTCTGGGAAATCATCGATAAACAAAACGTCCAGATGTCGCAGATCAAATCAAATACTAAAGATTTAGATGGAAGACACAGCTTATATCTCTTGGTGTAATATTGCGTCGCCTAGTTAGGACACATGTAATGGACAATGACCGAAAAAGCAGAAGTTTTTGCTTTGAAACGATGAATCTGAATGCTAAACGACACGTTCAACTTTCCTCATAATGATAACAATACTAAAAACAAATTAAAAAAATTCTTTGAAGAAAAATGATGATGATGATGTATTAAAAAAAAACAACCTGAAAGAAATCAAGTGTTTTTGGACAGCTCCTGAGCCACCCGTTTGGTCTGGAGGGACGGGCTGAATCTGCTATAGCCCGACCAATCAAAACAGAGGAGAACAAAACTCTTGAGGTAGATAACCGGTCAACTAGACCCACCAGGTCAAAAACCACAGTCTTTCGGAAGACAACTTAATCAATAAAGACTTGCTAAAAGTGTATTGTGATTTTCAAAAGAAAATAACGAAAACATTTTCCTGTCGTGCATTGTTTTTGCTAACTTATGCGCTTATAATTACAAAAGCGGTGTTCAAAAATCTAGTGAGCTGACTACATTGGCGCATTCCCATGCTGCACGATAATGCGGAAAAGTTGCCACCAAAGTAAAGCATTGCAAATGTGTCACTTAAGTCCGGTCACCGCTTTAGTTAGGATACTGCCTTCATAGGCAGCTGCCTATGTATGCAGTAGACAGCAAGGCAGCTCACTAGGTTTTGGGAACAGAGCCATGCTTTCAACCTGTCCTCTTTCTGTTTTGTTTCAGCTATCTCCGCTCTGTAGTGATGTTGTTTTAGTTTGTGGCACTTGCTGGATCCAAATAGTCCTTCATGCTACTGTTGTCCCACACCTTAACAACTAAAGACGGCTGAATGCTTATGTACAAAGAAGGCACAATCTTCAAACTGCAATCTAAGGGGCCGTTCACACCAAAGCATTTTTACGTCCACTCGTGCTGTTTTTCCAACTCAACATGCTCTAGACAGACATCGTTGTTTTTCAGCATCTTGCAAAGGGGAGCCACGCTTTTTATATGCCTTGTCATGTCACAAAGAACTTGCATTTAATAACTGCCCCCAAGTGTGTTAAAAAGTCTCCGCATGGCCTGCCTTGAGAGCAAATGACGTTACATCCTTACTCTGCACGATTCGCTCGCTGAATGTCTTTGGTGAAATAAACTTGAAAGTGCCGAGTTTTGTTTGCCTCCTGAAAACCCCCCACCGAATTTCTGTTGAACGTTGTCATGGAAGGTTTATTCGGAACGTTTGCCTGCATTCGAACGAATATGACAAATGATATTCGGCTTGACTGACAGGCGCCCCCCCCCGTCCCCGTCCCCTCCCCCAAAACTGGACTAGATGTCAAAGCACTTCCCCCACCCACACGAGTTCATCTAAAGCTACACAACAACACCAAGATTTCAAAACCAAACCAAAAGGCAATGATCAAAAATGTGATCATTCAGCAGAATTTCTACCACATTCAAACAACCAAAGGATTGTTCCCTTTGATTATAAAGACATTAAATCCTATTAAAACTCCATTTTAACCACTCAAAAGTTTGTACTCTTAAAGCTCCAAGAGAAAAAGCTAAACACAGGAAAATTCAAGCATAGTGAGAGTTTGCTAGATGCTAGAAAAGCCCTATTCAAGCTGATTTACAAAGCAGTAGCTGGCATCATCTCTGCGATATCCTTCAGCTACTGTACGGGGACAATTTAAGGCAAATCGTAGAAGACATACAGACAGATCGATCAGACCGACACGATGTAGCACACCACAGAACACGTCACCAACAACACTCACACGGCAAACACAAACGCATCTTTCTCAGGATGATAAATCTCTAAAAACAAAAGCATATTGAAGTACAAAAGAGAAGAGAAAAGAGAACACATCTGAAATCATAAAAATAAAAACAAAAGGACATCTCTGCACAAAATTCCTGCATCTATGTGACAATTCTTGATAAAAAATAAGCATTTTTTCCTTATTAAAATAAAACTTTTTTTTTGTCTTCTTTGAGAGTTAGCATCCTTTGATGAATCCTTTATTTGCACCTAGTGGAACTTATACCAAAATAGTTGAAGTTGTTTAATTACAAAACCGAGGAACTCATTGAAGAACCTGTGCAAATGTGGACTCATCGGTAGAGCCGGCCCTTCAGAAAGCTGTTGTTGATTTAGCAGTTGCCTGACTTGCTCTTGACCCCGAAGAACCCTTGAAGAGACACAAATACACCTTTATTTACAAGTAGAAAACAGATCAGGAGAGCATGAGTGCAGGTGGCACAGAACCACTCGAACTTATAAATTCTTGTTTTGAAAACACTTTTCAGATTCATAATTTCAAACTTCCCCCGTCGGTTGCATGCATTAAATATTTTGACAATTTGATTGGGCTTTCAGCTTCTAATGAGATGCATTTTTTTTTGGTGACCCGCTCCACGCAGAATAATACTGCTGATATGACTAAGTGTAGGTTAGTGCTATTCGTTCCTCCCCATAATTAGTGCAGGAAATAAGGAAAACATTGGTAGATTCGTTCTTGGCATGCACATAACATGATGTCTGTGTGTGCTGTGGGGTGGTGGTGGCGTAGTGGGCTAAAGCACTGAACTGGTAATCAGAAGGTTGCTGGTTCGATCCCCACAGCCACCACCATTGTGTCCTTGAGTAAGACACTTAACTCCAGGTTGCTCTGGGGGGGGATTGTCCCTGTAATAAGTGCACTGTAAGTCGCTTTGGATAAAAGCATCTGCCAAATGCATAAATGTAAACGTAAATGTTAGTGTTAATTTTGTCAGCAGTTTTTAAATTTAGTCTTAGTCCTGTGTCAAATGTCCTTGTTAGTTTTTATCATATTTAGTCAAGCTTATCCTGTTTGTTTTTAGTCTAGTTTTAGTTGACTAAAAGTCTGGGCATTTTAGTCTTATCTTAGTCAAAGAAAATCCGCAGTATTATAGTCTAGATTTAGTCAATGAAAACTGTTGACATTTTAGTAGTTTGTCACATTTAGACAGGTGAAATATCAAGAAATCCAAGCGTTGCACTATTAGTAAATCATTGCAATGATTTTAAACTGCTTGTACTGCAGACATCTTTTTGAGGCGTTTTTGTACGCAATTCGTTTTTATAACATATTCAAATGTGAAGGACAAATAAACACAGCATTGTCACCA
This sequence comes from Xyrauchen texanus, assembly GCF_025860055.1. NCBI lineage: Eukaryota > Metazoa > Chordata > Actinopteri > Cypriniformes > Catostomidae > Xyrauchen > Xyrauchen texanus. The sequence goes on along the minus strand of NC_068293.1, from coordinate 42,585,369 downwards.
TGCCAAATACACAAATCATTGGTCTATACTCAATCTTACGTTACCTTTGCCACTCATTTTCAGCTACTTCACAACATTTGTCTAGCCTATTAGCTTAATGAGTTCGGTTTAGCTATAAAACACAGCCTACATAATGTAACACCACCGCCTTGTCTTAATATAGCTTATGAAGTTGTCTAATATAGTTGTCTAAATATAACTTAAAAAACAACAAACTTTGTGGTTAGCCTTCATATCATCGTCTCTTTCTCCCAAGTCCAACTGATGCTGTCATTATTTTATCACGGTGCCGTTTTGTGGTCCGTTCTGCATAACCCTGTGGCTCATTTTTGCTTAACGCGGGCCATTCTGCACGCTTGTGGCCAACACACCGCCCGCTCTGTTTCCCGATGGCCAGCCCCCGATCGGCCTCAAAGGGTGTTGGCCCACCGGAAAATGCCTGGTATGTCAGATTACCGGTCCAGCCCTGCTTGAAAGGTACTCCTCACTGTGCTTGCTTAATCCTGATATGCACAGCACAGGAAAGGAAACTGCTGCTCATGCCATCCAAAGAACAGGATATTTGGATTGTAAGTCAGGAAAAAAAAACAGACTATATTATTTTTTCAACTTTTTTTTCCCCGAGATTTTATTTTTAACTACTTTAGTCTCGTCTTTTTCGTCAGTAACATTGCATGTTGATATAGTCACAGTTAGTGTTTAATGACGCCGGTGCCGTCTCGTTATCGCCTCATCTTAGTCATGGAAAAAAGGTCGTTGATCTAACATTTTGCATCATAGTTTTCGTTAACAGAATTAACACTAGTGTGTGTGTGTGTGTGTGTGTGTGTGTGTGTGTAGCAATGGACAGTTGAAATGTGATGAGTGACATTTATTGTACCTCTTCATCACTTGGCCTGTTGATAGGTGTAGGGTGAATCACTGGACGATTCCATCAGAGGTCTGTCCATCTGTGGACTGTTCTCCTAAAACCAAAAAGTACGCTTTTATTTTTCACATTAAAACAGCAAACAAGGAGTGCATTTAAATATAATATAAATTCAAAAATCTACAAAATAGCTTTTCAGTATTTGAAGGCAGTTTACATGTGCTGAAGAGTGAATCTCAAGAAGAGGAAGAAGAAAAAAGGGGGAAATAAATGTATATGTGTGGCCTTGCCTTTATTCCTTCCACTTTTCTGTTATTTACCAATAAAAGTCTTTGTTTTGATTGTTCAATTTTATTGTTTTTTTAAGTGCTGGGACTGGAGAAGGGAAAACCCAACTTCTTGTTACTCCTCCCAACCCTAGACTGCAGGTTGTAACAATTACCTCCGAACTTAATGGGGAATTTTACTACCATGGGAGCAATTCGAGGTCTTAGTCAGCAGGGGGCAGTAAGCTCAACTCCACTGGTGCATGTTCGTTAGTTGTTTATGGTTCATTGAGCAAGCATGGAAAACATTGTTTAAACCCTTTACAATAAACATCTGTAAAGTTATTTGGATTTTTACAAAAATATCTTTAAAATACAGTGTCCTGAAAAAGGGGCATTTCTATTTAGCTGATATACATGTATTACATTTATAATAATTTAAATAGAATTAAATAAATCACTATACATTTAAATATTTTTATTTGGGAGCTTTTCTCTGCAAAAATGTATATATGTAATTAATTTGATTAATTAAGCAGCATATCATGTAATTAAATAAATATTCAAAGAATTTAAATCAACTGACAGCCCTAATATATATATATATATATATAAATAAATAAAAGATCAAGGGACATTTGATTCCCCATGGCATGACCCCTTTAACCCAAATTCACATGGATAGGTTCCAAAAGTTGCACAAACACATTGAACTTTTTTCCATGTATGTTGATTCTGGATGAGGCTTCAGCTGTGACTGGGAAATATTTGACATGAACTCACCTCTACGGAGACTGCATTGGTCTGCATATGAGTGTATGAAGGGATGTACGGACCCTGCAGAGCTGGGCTGGCTGTCATAAACTGCAGGAGAGAGTTTTATACAGTCATATACAATCTTGATATACTGGACAAAATATTAAAATGGTAAATGGTCTGCACTTATATAGCGCCTTTTTAATCTTAGAGGTTACCAAAGCGCTTTACACAGTGTCCCAATCACACTCATACACACACACACACACGTTGTGTTTCCATGTTTTATGTGGACTTTCCATAGACATAATGGTTTTTATACTGTACAAACTTTATATTCTATCCCCTAAACCTAACCCTACCCCTAAACCTAACCCTCACAGAAAACTTTCTGCATTTTTACATTTTCAAAAAACATAATTTAGTATGATTTATAAGCTGATTTCCTCATGGGGACCGACAAAATGTCCCCACAAGGTCAAAAATTTCGGGTTTTACTATCCTTATGGGGACATTTGGTCCCCACAAAGTGATAAACACACACACACACACACACACACACACTCGCTCGCTCGCACGCACCCCCCAATGATGGCAGAGCTGCTATGTAAGGCACTTCGGCATGTGCAGTCATGTGGGCCGGGAATCGAATCGCCAACCCTGTGATTGGTAGCCGACCCACTCTACCACCTGAGCCACAGCCGCCCCATAAACTCAATATAAGAATTAAGTAGACATAAGGGTTAATAATCATTATTCCCTTTCTCTGGTCAAACAAAACATGTTTTCTAAGGAATATTACTTTATCAATTTATTCCTGTGTCCCAACTATCCCTTTAACTAACAAAAGCCAGATACTAAATGACATCCTCCAGGAAGTGACATCATTTTGGTGTGAAAATAAGAGTACAAATATTACTATAGATTTGATGAGTTTTGCAATGTTTTGTGGTATAAGCGGTTTTATCACACTTTAACGCAGTTCCTCGTGTTATAGAAAATTAGAAACTTTTAGGTTCTGTCCTGTTTATTTCATGGCATTGTAAAGGCCAGAGCTTGACCAGTATATTTGTGAAAGTCTGGAATACTTTTTTATAGAAATACTTACGTTGCAACATTGCCGTATTTTTTTTTTTTAATAATTTTTTAAGTTACAGGGTTTAAAATGTTTCAGTATAACAGAAATAACCCAAAATGAAAAACGAACGTGCACACTAATGCTGTTGTAATGTTCTGATGATAACGATAAAGTGGAAACTTCTCATCCACACAGCTGCTGTATTTTGTTTATAACTTATTTAGTAATAACTTTGCTGAGATCAACTGGAGCTGATGTTGTATTGCCTGTATATGTATAAATACACACATTTATTGCAGAGTTTGTGTATTATATGCTGAGTTAGTGTTCTGTGTGTGTGTGTACTTACAGTTCCCGGACTGCCCATTGAGAGGTGACTCATCTGCTGGGTTAGAGGACTCATCATAGACGTGGGCTGCATGGACATGTGATCTATAGAGGGTGATATCACCGCTCCCTATGAGAGAACACAAGCCATGAGAAAACTCAACTTCACCCAGATACATCACTCACAAACCACAGCTTGCTTCTCAATAGTTAGCGTTAATTTTACGTGTCATTTTTACTACGAAAAAAGTACCAAAAAGAACATGGAAGTAAAAAAGAAGCAAAAATCTGGGTAACACTTATAATAAAGTGTAAAGTTTATAATAACTACACAATATGAAGGATTTGTAAGGCATTAGTTTATAGCTAATATAGGTTTAATCATTAGTTTATAATTATTTATAAATAGATTATAGATCATAGATTATAAACAAATATAGTGTTTTTTATTTATACTGTATTTTCTGTTGCAAATGATTTAACTAGAAAAAGTTCGTCGAGACAAACTTTAAGTTGGCTTGTGAAAGTTTGGACCAGAAAGTTTGAAGTTTAAATTAGTTTATAGTTTAAATTAGTTTAAATTTTAAAGTAGTTTGAAGTTTAATGTAGTTTATAGTTTAAATTAGTTTAAAGTTTAAATTAGTCTAAAGTTTAAATTAGTTTGAATTTTAAAGTAGTTTATAGTTTAAAGTAGTTTGAAGTTTAAAGTAGTTTATAGTTTAAATGAGTTTAAAATTTAAAGTAGTTTAAAATTTAAAGTAGTTTGTAGTTTAAAGTAGTTTGAAGTTTAAAGTAGTTTATAGTTTAAAGTAGTTTGAAGTTTAAAATAGTTTATAGTTTAAATGAGTTAAAAGTTTAACTTAGTTGCTAGATAGATAGATAGACACTCAGATAGATAGATAGATAGATATTGACCCTCAAATAGATAGATAGATAGATAGATAGATAGACAGATAGATGCTAGCACGCTTTTAGCATCTTTTAGCACTTCGGCTTGGCGATGCTAGCATGTGTTAGCATGATGCTAGCAAATTTTTAACATGTTTTAACACTTCGCTAGGCGATGCTAACATGTGTTAGCATGATGCTAGCATGTTTAAGCACTCGCTAGGCAATGCTAACATGTGTTAGCATGATGCTAGCACGCTTTTAGCATGTTTTAAGCACTTCGCTAGGCGATGCTAAGCATGTGTTAACATGATGCTAAGACGCTTTTAGCATGTTTTAACGACTTCGCTAGGCGATGCTACCATGTGTTAACATGATGCTAACACGCTTTTAAGCATTTTTTAGCACTTCGCTAGGCGATGCTAGCATGTGTTAAGCATGATGTTAAGACGTTTTTAGCATGTTTTAAGCACTTCGCTAGGCGATGCTAAGCATGTGTTAAGCATGATGCTAACACGCTTTTAGCATGTTTTAAGCACTTCACTAGGCGATGCTAACATGTGTTAAGCATGATGCTAAGCACGTGTTTAGCATTTTTTAGCACTTCGCTAGGCGATGCTAGCATGTGTTAAGCATGATGCTAAGCACGCTTTTAACATGTTTTAAGCACTTCGCTAGGCGTATGCTAAGACGCTTTTAGCATGTTTTAAGCACTTTGCTAGGCGATGCTAACATGTGTTAACATGATGCTAAGTACGTTTTTAGCATGTTTTAAGCACTTCGCTAGGCGATGCTAACATGTGTTAACATGATGCTAGCACTTTTTAGCATGTTTTAGCACTTCGCTAGGCGATGCTAGCATGTGTTACCAGTGTAGACTGATTCCCAAACAAATGACTCTAATGAGCCGGTTCTTTTGAATCTACAGTATGAAACATACAGTGTGACCAGTGTAGTCTGATTACAACATTAATGACTCTAACGAGCCGGTTCTTTTGAATCTACAGTGTGAAACATACAGTGTGACCAGTGTAGTCTGATTCCCAAATTAATGACTCTAATGAGCCGGTTCATTTGAATCTACAGTGTGAAACATACAGTGTGACCAGTGTAGTCTGATTCCCAAATGAATGACTCTAATGGGCCAGTTCTACAGTGTTAAAAAAGTTTAACTAGATAGATAGATAGATAGATAGATAGATAGATAGATAGATAGATATTGACCCTCAGATAGATGCTAGCACGTTTTTAGCATGTTTTAGCATGTGGCTATGAAGATTTTAGGTCATTACTTTTTGGCTGCTTGATAAAAGAAATCCTCTGAGGGAGAGAGAGAGGGAGAGATGCAGGGCTGACAGGCCCTTTTTGTCTGTGTGTGTGAAAATGTCAGTTGGGATTGAAATTTCTGAACATTCCGCAATGTTAAGTCAATGGGAGTTTTTCCGAGTTTGATCGTCATTTTTAGGAAAACCGTAAGTCCGATCAGTTAGAAAAGATATAGCACACTATTCGGGATTAGTCTGAAGGTCTGTGCCGAGTTTGGTGCCTGTAGCTTAAAAGCTCTAGGAGGAGTTAGATACCGAAATTTCACCGCTAAGAAGAATAAGAAGAAGAATCGGTATAATAATAAGTTTAAGTAGGATTTCAGTAAGTTGGCTCTCACAAGCCAACTTAATAATGTTAAATAAGTTCATATATAAGCAGTTTAATAATGGTTTTTCCTTCTTGGTAACAGCTTGTTCACCATAACTAACAAGTGTATTTCATTTGATGCAAACCAGTGGTAAAGAAGTGTGAATGTGAATATTAAGAATGCATAAATCTATAATTAATAAAGACATTATTTGAGCATTTATATATAAAATGAATTGGACATTTGTGAAAACTTAAAGTAATTTTTGGAGTTCAACACAAGTTGAGATCAACCGACAGCATTTGTGGCATAATGTTGATTATATTTAGACTCATCCCTCCTTTTCTTTAAAAAAAAAAAAGCATAAATCTGTGTTACAGTGAGGCACTTACAATGGAAGTCAATGGGGTTTAATCTGTGAACATTAAAACACTCACTGTTTCAAAAGTATAGCCATAAGACGTGAACAATATGCATGTTAACACGATTTTAGTGTGATGAAATCCCTTACTAGGCTTTTCTGTGTTAAGTTGGCAAGCAATTTGTTTTGTCATGTACACCGATCAACCACAACATTAAAACCACCCGTCTAATATTGTGTAGGTCCCCGTCGTGCCACCAAAACAGCGCCAACCCGCATCTCAGGACAGCATTCAGACATGAGATTCTTCTCATCACAATTGTACAGAGTGGTTATCTGAGTTACTGTAGACTTTATCAGTTTGAACCAGTCTGACCATTCTCTGTTGACGTCTCAAGACATTTCCGTCCACAGAACTGTCGCTCACTGGATGATTTTTGTTTTTGGCGCCATTCTGAGTAAATTCTAGAGACTGTTGTGTGTGAAAATCCCAGAAATACTCAAACCAGCCCGTCTGACACCAACAATCATGTGATTATCTAATCAGCCAATCATGAGGCAGCAGTGCAGTGCATAAAATCATGCAGATACGGGTCAGGAGCTTCAGTTAATGTTCACATCAACCATCAGAATGGGGAAATAAATTTGATCTCAGTGATTTGGAGCGTGGCATGATTGTTGGTGCCAGACGGGCTGGCTTGAGTATTTCTGTGACTGCTCATCTCCTGGGATATTTTTACACACAACAGTCTCTAGAACTTAAGTCCTCGTGGTGGCGGAGGACGAATCTCAGTTGCCTCCGAGTCTGAGACTGTCAATCCGCGCATCTTATCACATGGCTTGTTGAGCGTGTTAACACGGATACATAGCGCGCGTGGAGGCTTCACTGTATTCTCCACGGCATCCACGCTCAACTCACCACGCGCCCCACCAAGAGCGAGAACCACATTATAGTGACCACAAGAGGAGGTTACCCCATGTGACTCTACCCTCCCTAGCAACCAAGCCAGTTTGGTTACTTAGCAGACCTGGCTGGAGTCACTCAGCGCACCTTGGATACAAACTTGTGACTCCAGGGGTGATGGTCAGCGTCAAGGAAATGTCTTGTTGATGAGAGGTCAACAGAGAATGGCCAGACTGGTTCGAACAAAGTCTACAGTAAATTTCCCATTTCTTTCTCTTTAGGGACCTTTATATCTCTTTACATTCTTCTTTACATATCATTTCTATGCAAAGCACTTTGTATTGTGTATTAAATGTGCTATATACAGTACATAAACTCGCCTTGCCTTGTTTGAATTTTTGTATTTTTTCCCACAGCAGTTTGTTATTGCGGCATGATCTATTTTATATAAACCCAGCCCTAAATTACACAGAAAAACGTCCAAAGTGGACAACCAGAATAAACCGCAAACTCCACCAGACTTTTATGCCGAGTCAAAAGTCGGGCAATGTGAGACTAGGTTTGTCTGTGATGTGTTTGATGAGTTCTGGTGAGTCAGACTCTGTAAATCTTTCCTCTATTAAAGAGCCGTGAGACATCAGGGCCATTACTGCCCTTTAAATGCCACAGTTTCCTCATTTACAGAACACATAATGACCTATCGAACAGACATATACACACACTTCATCACCTACGCAGTCTGACACACATTACTTACATTATACACACCCACTCAAACACACACACCTCGTTTGGTTTCACCGTATATGACAGTCATTCATATAGCTGAACTTTTCACTGAGCAACTGAGCAACTGTATTCAGAGTTTTGTTTGACGCACTTGGTTGGAAGTACAGCAGAACTCTATATTCTGCCTCACTGAAGAAGTGCAATTAGAGTTTTTCCATGCCGATCTACTACTGAAGAATCAACTATGTCAGAAGAAACCAGTCCTTAAACTGTGATCGGTTACTCTTCATGAGCTTTTAGACCTTTCGTGTTTAATTGGGCGGTTCTTGACCAGAAAAGAAAACTAGACGTGACACAGATGATAGATGCTGTTAATAAGGTGAGCAGGAATAATAAACTGAGACTTACTGGATGCTGCATGATGTAGGGCTGATGGGTGACCCAGGATGGATTCTGTACCTGTACATTAAAAACACACATGCTTGTGTAAACACATATACTGCATGTGCTAGTATCGTTTATGAAAAGTAAAATGTAAAGAGTAAAACTAAATTGTTAAAAATAAAAACACCTTTCTGTAATTCCAAAACTAACCATATATATATATATATATAAAATACTTTGAACTAAGTGTAGTTTTTGACACAGAGTATTTTATACATTTGAAACCTTCTCAACTCGCCTTCATTAAACATGAATATGCCACTAGATAGTGATGACACTAAATTGGCGAGAGGAATTTTTAAGTTTAAATATGTACACTTAATCATAAGGTTTTATTTGTTAACATTTGCTAATGCATTAGGTATCATGAACTAACAATAAGCAATATTTTTTAGCATTTATTAATATTTGGCATTATACTATATTGTTCACTGTTAGTTCAAATTGCCTTAACTAGCTCAGCGAGTAAAGACGCTGACTACCACCCCTGTAGTTGTGAGTTCGAATCCAGGGCATGCTGAGTAACTCCAGTCAGGTCTCCTAAGCAACCAAATCGGCCTGGTTGCTAGGGAGGGTAGAGTCACATGGGGTAACCTCATTGTGGTCACTATAAAGTGGTTCTCGCTCTCGGAGGGGCACGTGGTGAGTTGAGCGTGGATGCCGCGGTGGGTGGCATGAAGCCTCCACAAGCCCTATATCTCCGCGGTAACGCGCTCAACAAGCCACGTGATAAGATGCGCGGATTGACGGTCTCAGACGTGGAGGCAACTGAGATTCGTCCTCCGCCACCCAGATTGAGGCGAGTCACTACACCACCATGAGGACTTAGAGCACATTGGGAATTAGGCAGCTTTTATTTTAAATGCACATTAGCATATAGTAGAAATAAACATGAACCAAGATTAGTAAATAAGTGTTAGCATTAGTTACAACATTAGATAATATGTAATAACAATGAATAATACATTTACAGCATTAAATAGTCTTGGTTAATGTTAATTAAAACACATACTAATTAACTTTTCAAATTAAAAGTTGCACTTGTTAACTATAGTAAATGAGCTACATGAAGTATTAACTAACATTAACAAAGATTAAAGAATGCATTAAAAAATAAATAGATACATGCTTGTTCATGATGCCTAATGCATTAACTAATGTAACTAATGGGGTGTTTGTGGTGGTGGTGGCATAGTGGGCTAAAGCACAGAACTGGTAAGCAGAAGGTTGCTGGTTCGATCCCCACAGCCACCACCATTGTGTCCTTGAGTAAGGCACTTAACTCAAGATTGAACTCCAAATAAAAATAATCTAGTTACAAATAAATAAATGCATGTCTGACATGTTGATAGAGAACTGTTGTCATGTTACCTGGTATGTGTTCATTGGTGAGAGGTATTGAGATATGGGGGTCTGTGAGATCATTCTGTTTGTAATACTGTAGGTGGTCGGATAGAATCTGGAGAGATGAAGAGAAAGAGAAATGTTCGTTTTGGGGTGAACTAGCATTTAATGGTCCAAAATGCTTTGCGTAATAGCTGTTGCTATATTGTGTTTTTGCACGGCTGGAATGCTGTATCGACCAATCAACATCCAGAAATGTAACTGTTGAATAATAGCATGTGCAGTCTAAATTCGCACATTTCAATGTGTTATTACAGAGTTACTCTGCTTTGGTGGTCTCGTACCCATTTTGCATAGCAGCTGTTGTGGGGTCATATGTGAGGGTCATTCCAGCCTATGAGAGAGAGAGAGAGAGAGTTAGTATGCTGCTTAGCTCATAGCTGCTGTCACACACACACACGCACGCAGGCACACACTTGCACAGAAACACTCAGTCTGATCTGATTTAGCAGTTAGCTTGTTCAAATCTATTTGCATAATAAGCTCAAACAAACAGTGATCTCTTGGCTTGTGACTCGAGCTAGGCGATAAAGCAAAAAAAAAAAAAACCCATCTGTCTGCACTGGTTTAAATGTATTTATTTTATTTACGTAAACATGCATAGTTTTTCAGCACATCATCGCACTATTACCACCAGAGGAAAGCAGGCGGTAAACTGATTTTAAGGCCTTAACATCGCACTATTACCGCCCAAGGAAAGCAGACGGTAAACTGATTTTAAGGCCTTAACATCGCACTATTACCGCCCAAGGAAAGCAGGCGGTAAACTGATTTTAAGGCCTTAACATCGCACTATTACCACCAGAGGAAAGCAGGCGGTAAACTGATTTTAAGGCCTTAACATCGCACTATTACCGCCCAAGGAAAGCAGACGGTAAACTGATTTTAAGGCCTTAACATCGCACTATTACCGCCCAAGGAAAGCAGACGGTAAACTGATTTTAAGGCCTTAACATCGCACTATTACCGCCCGAGGAAAGCAGGCGGTAAACTGATTTTAAGGCCTTAACATCGCACTATTACCGGCCGAGGAAAGCAGGCGGTAAACTGATTTTAAGGCCTAAACATCGCACTATTACCGGCCGAGGAAAGCAGGCGGTAAACTGATTTTAAGGCCTTAACATCGCACTATTACCGCCAGAGGAAAGCAGGCGGTAAACTGATTTTAAGGCCTTAACATCGCACTATTACCGGCCGAGGAAAGCAGGCGGTAAACTGATTTTAAGGCCTTAACATCGCACTATTACCGGCCGAGGAAAGCAGGCGGTAAACTGATTTTAAGGCCTTAACATCGCACTATTACCGGCCGAGGAAAGCAGGCGGTAAACTGATTTTAAGGCCTTAACGTCGCACTATTACCGCCAGAGGAAAGCAGGCGGTAAACTGATTTTAAGGCCTTAACATCGCACTATTACCGGCCGAGGAAAGCAGGCGGTAAACTGATTTTAAGGCCTTAACATCGCACTATTACCGGCCGAGGAAAGCAGGCGGTAAACTGATTTTAAGGCCTAAACGTCGCACTATTAACGCCCGAGGAAAGCAGGCGGTAAACTGATTTTAAGGCCTAAACGTCGCACTATTACCGCCAGAGGAAAGCAGACAGTAAACTGATTTTAAGGCCTTAACGTCGCACTATTACCGCCACAGGAAAGCAGACAATAAACTGATTTTAAGGCCTTAACGTCGCACTATTAACGCCACAGGAAAGCAGACAGTAAACTGATTTTAAGGCCTTAACGTCACACTATTACCGCCACAGGAAAGCAGACAATAAACTGATTTTAAGGCCTTAACGTCGCACTATTAACGCCACAGGAAAGCAGACAGTAAACTGATTTTAAGGCCTTAACGTCGCACTATTACCGCCAGAGGAAAGCAGGCGGTAAACTGATTTTAAGGCCTTAACGTCGCACTATTACGCCAGAGAAAGCAGGCGTAAACTGATTTTAAGGCCTTAACGTCGCACTATTACCGCCGAGGAAAGCAGGCGGTAAACTGATTTTAAGGCCTTAAGTCGCACTATTACGCCAAGGAAAGCAGGCGGTAACTGATTTAAGGCCTTAACATCGCACTATTACGCCAGAGGAAAGCAGGCGGTAAACTGATTTTAAGGCCTTAACATCGCACTATTACCGCCGAGGAAAGCAGGCGGTAAACTGATTTTAAGGCCTTAACATGCACTATTACCGCCAGAGAAAGCAGGCGGTAAACTGATTTTAAGGCCTAACATCGCAATATTACCGCCGAGAAAGCAGGCGGTAAACTGATTTTAAGGCCTTAACGTCGCACTATTACCGCCAGAGGAAAGCAGACAGTAAACTGATTTTAAGGCCTTAACATCGCACTATTACCGCCACAGGAAAGCAGACAATAAACTGATTTTAAGGCCTTAACGTCGCACTATTAACGCCACAGGAAAGCAGACAGTAAACTGATTTTAAGGCCTTAACGTCGCACTATTACCGCCAGAGGAAAGCAGGCGGTAAACTGATTTTAAGGCCTTAACATCGCACTATTACCGCCAGAGGAAAGCAGACAGTAAACTGATTTTAAGGCCTTAACGTCGCACTATTACCGCCAGAGGAAAGCAGACAGTAAACTGATTTTAAGGCCTTAACATCGCACTATTAACGCCACAGGAAAGCAGACAGTAAACTGATTTTAAGGCCTTAACATCGCACTATTAACGCCAGAGGAAAACAGGCGGCAAACAAATTTTATTTAATAGACATGTTTGTGTATATTCTCTGACGATCATATCAACAGCAGTTAATTAAATAATGATGAAATGATGGAAAAAGAGCATCATTTTATGCTTGGTGAATTCTCCCTCGAAATCACTTCTGTTACATACATAACATATGATTGTATGCTAAACATAATGTGTATAAACACACCCACCCACATGCCTACCAAAACCAAACTGAGTGTGTGATCCCTGCTGTCCATGTCTCTTTACTAACAAGCTTTGACAGGTGAAATATGGCCAGTGATTTGCACCACACACACGCAGAAGTACTCACAAGTCTGGTCTCCCCGTCTCTGGTCCAGCCTCGTCCATTCTGCATATATTTATTTTGACTCGGTCTCTTCTTCTGTCCTCCATCTGCAAACTTGCACAGCAAGGGCTCTGAAGGAGCTGCAGAAAGAGAGAGAGTGAGAGACATCAACACTGCATGATATTGACCGCTCCAATCAAATCAAGTCAGCTTTTTTTGTCGATTAACAAAATAATTAGGACATTTACTTTCATTGCATGTATATTTTCAGTACAAATGGGAGTATAAGGTGACTGAGGCATCACCTTTTGTGTTCCACATGGGAAAGGACAACATCAGGGTGAGTAAACGGTGACAGAATTTGTCATTTTTGTCTAAGCTATCCCTCTAATTCAACGAACAAGAAGTTCTCACCTCTATCCACTTTCCCACAAAGCTCAGAAAGTATGCATCTAATTTGGATGCTGTCTTCATCTAATCCCCTTTGTTTCCTTTCTGACATGGTCAGTGGAGACTATTTCAGTCTAATAATCTAATTAAAATGCTGTGAGCGGCCACGGCAGGCCTGTATTCCTCTCAAAGACTCACCCACTGAAAGAATGAGCACAAACTAAACCCCACTAATCAATAAGTTCTTACTGGTGCATTAGTGTTGGGGTACTACTACTGATTTAAAGGAATAGTTCACCCATAAATGGAAATTCCCTCATCATTTACTCACCCTCATGCCATCCCAGATGTGTCTGACATTCTTTCATCTGCTGAACTCAAATGAAAATATTTCTCATCTGTTTTGGTGTTGGAGAAAATGTTACTCTCTTAGTGCCACACGGCGAACATTTAAACTTGTAATAAACCGCTCTCTCTTTCCTAGCATTCGTCCCGCGTAGCTGCAGGGTCCCCTTCGTGATGGTCCGCATTTATATTTGATTTGGCACAAGTTTGATGCCGGATGCCATTTCTGACACAACCCCCAGTGGCTGGGGGGGGTACTCTCACTCGCACACATACGGGGCAATTTTAGAGTCTCAAATTCACTTAACCTGCATGTTTTTGGACTTGTGGAGGAAACTGGAGAACCCGGAGGAAAGGAGGAGGAGAAGAACATGCAAACTCCACACAGAAAGGCACTCGTTGAGCTGGGACTCGGACCCAGGACCTTCTTGCAGTGAGGCGACAGTTCTAACCACTGAGCCAAAATGAATTATGCAACACCCCCTCCCATCACCCCCACAACGCACCCCCAAAACAAAACTTCAATGCAGTTAGCTACTTTTTGTTAGTAGCTTTCAGTGTAGCTAACTATTTCTGAAAGAAACTGTTGACTGTTGTTAAGCTAGTTTATAAAGATCTTGTCGCATGGGAAGCTGTAGTTTCACAGTTGCTGATTACACCTGCTATCAATTTAAACTTCTCGTGCAGCGAGTCTAAATGTACATTCGTGCGATGGCTGTTTGGTATGGCTGAATGGTTCCGCTACATGCCCAAGAGCTTGTTTCCATTTACATTGCAGTGGAGAAGAATCATTACCAGTGAGTGAATGAGTGTGCTCTAACAGAGAGCAGTGTTGTGTCTTTATACCCAAACAAATAGAGTTAAAACAGACATCACGCACATGTACACACACATGCTTACCCATAACTCCGGCTGGTGTTTTCAGAAATTTGCCATTGAAGTGTGAGATGACGGCTTCACATTTCTCTGTTGACTCCATCCTAGGGAATAATATTGTGTTTATTAGTAAATATGGATTATGTATCATTAACACTTTTCATTCTCAGTACATGTGCAAGTTTTCAATGCTGAAACATGATTTATTGAATATTCACAATATAATGCAATGCATTTAATGCGCTTTTTATTTGGCCATTGAGTTTTCATTAGATTAGCCTTACGATCCTTCCTTGTCTCATGAGCCACGAGTACGAGAGCCCCATGAGAGCGGATTTCAACATATTAATTTCCGAGAATCCGTTCAAAGTGTTGAATAACTCGATACAAAACTCAACCATCACTTAGCGCCCAACCAGGAATTTTTTCCTCGTCTATATGGAATGTCCAATTCCCAAAGTCCTCATGGTGGCATAGCGACTCGCCTCAATCCGTGTGGCGGAGGACGAATCTCAGTTGCCTCAGAGACCATCAACCCGCGTCAACCGCATCTTATCATGTGGCTTGTTGAGCGCGTTACCACGGAGACATAGTGCTCACTACGGGTCCCACCGAGAGCGAGAACCACATTATAGCGACCACGAGGTGGTTACCCCATGTGACTCTACCCTTCCTAGCAACCAGGCCAATTTGGTTGCTTAAGAGCCCTGACTGGAGTCACTAAGCACGCCCTGGATTCGATCAACCAGGAAATCTAAGGCAACCCCCTCACTATTTCATTTTCAGTTAAAAACACATTGATTTTGCTCCGTTTCTCACCCACACTGAAACAGCGTTTTCAAAAACAACGACAACTGAGACTTTCGAAAACACTCTCTAGTGCTGCATACTTTGGAAAACGATGAAGTTAAATTAACTTTATTAATTAACTAAACAAAACGGATTCGTGTGGACGTGGCTTACGTACGTTTCCTACACAACTGTGCTTGTGTTCTCCCTCTCGTATTATTATGCTTTCTCTACATGAAAGATAATGAAATAATTTAAACTTAAAAACAGTATTTCATGTCCAGTTATTCATCTATTGGGTAAGCTGCCATTGAATTAGCCAGATAATGTACATTATACTTTACTTATTACCAGATCCAGACAGAATCTGCAGACTTTTCAATAATTTTAACTGATTTCTAGGGGAAATCTGCAGAGTTCTGCAAAAGGGATTGTTAAATACATAGTACAAATGTATTAAATGGACCTGAGAGCAAATCATCATTAAATTAGCCAAGACATTTAATAAACAAAAATGCAAGGGATGAGGATGCATAGAACTTTTATCAATGACAGATGCTACAATTCTGCAGAAATCTGCAGTTTATTTCTGCTGACCTGAGGCTGGATTACATGACATGAATTTACACTGATTTTAGACCTGATTTTCAGTCGGGCTATGTTGGTACTAGTTGCTCCAGTCAGAGAAAATCACGTATTGTATAAAGGTCGACCGATAGGCGGCTGTGGCTCAGGTGGTAGAGCAGGTTGGCTGCTAATCGCAGGGTTGGCAGTTCGATTCCTGGCCAAAAACAACTCCATATGCCGAAGTGTCCTTGGGCAAGACACTGAACACCAATTGCCATGCATGGCAGCTCTGCCATCATTGGTGTGAGAGTGTGAATGTGTGTGTGATTGGGTGAATGGGACACAGTGTAAAGCGCTTTGGTAACCTCTTAGGTTAAAAAAGGCGCTATATAAGTGCAGACCATAGTGGATTTTGCCGAAATGATAACTGAGGTGGTGGAAAAGGCAGATAATCGATTAAACGGCCGATAATTATTTTTAATCGATTTATACAATGTTGAAAGTAGTCTTTCCTTACTATGATGGGCACAGACATTGGGGCTGCACAAGTCCAAAACGAATAAAATCCCAGATGCAGTTTATTGCTCACCCAAAATCCCAATAATAACAACCAGAAAAACTATTATGGGACTTTTATCTACAAATAGGCTCAAAATACAGCGGGGACTCTTATTCTGAAATGACAGAGACTTGGGACCATTCGAATATACAGGTATTTACCAAAATAAGCTTTTTATAGGCTATGTATTCACCATTTAAAGGATGTTATTTTAATGATATTTTTCACAAGATATGAAGTTGATGAGACAGCATGTTCTGACGGGGCACGTTTCCATATTTTCAAATTTTTCTTTGCATGCTCTCGCTTCAATTTAGAACACTTGATTATCTAATCACACTAACAAATATATGCATTGAAGTGAGGTTAAAAATATGGATGAATATTGTCAATGATGAAATATTTAAATACAGAAATCCCCACGATTAATCAGAAGGTTGCTGGTTCGATCCCCACAGCCACCACCATTGTGTCCTTGAGTAAGGCACTTAACTCCAGGTTGCTCCGGGGGGATTGTCCCTGTAATGATTGCACTGTAAGTCACTTTGGATAAAAGCGTCTGCCAAATGCATAAATGTAAATGTAAATGTAAATGTACCAACTCCCATCAAGTTGGAGGATTTAAAACATGTTTGATTTTTTTGCACGAACCATCCATGACTACAGAGGATCTCTCGAAGTGTATGGTGTTCAACATCTCAAATCTGAAGTCATACGGTGATCAGCCAATGGAGATCGAGCGTGCAGGGCCATGAAGCTCAAGAAAAGGAGATGCAAACAAGCACTCAAGTGGAGTTAAACTTTTAACACCACTCACCTCACGTTGCAATCTCTAGATGCCATACTGGCCGCGTATTCCCACCCAAGACCGTGCCAAAATGTGCTTGGCACGCGTCTTTTGCTTCTTGGAACTCGCAGCAACAACAACAACAACAGCTCCCGTTTCCATGTTTGCTTACATCTCTCACGTGGCTCTGTGGGCTGAGTGTTTCTGCGAGTTTGCCGTGATCGGAGCAACATTGCAGTGGGGTAGTGTTAAGTCGGTATGATGCCTAGTGTTTTAAATCTGTTGACAAGGTTGTGCAATCCAGCTTTTAGCGATAACGTCTAGGGCTGCTTATTACTACGCATTGCAATACTGGTGCATTTAAAAGTGTTTCAGGTAAATGTTCATATTATATATATAAATATTTATTGTAGATGTTATCTCGTAAAACAAATCTTAAGATTTGAGTTGTTTTTCCATTCAAGTGTGCTAACAATATCCCCTTCTGGGAGTGTGTTTTGTGTCATGAATTTACCAAGAGAGTTCAGCGAGAGTTTCCTGGCTTTATAGTGTTGATTTGTTAGACACACAGATATGAAGAATACATGAGAAGAACTGAACTGTGTAGAGGTGGGCAACGTGCCAGGGGCTTTCCAGGACGTTTGATTCAGTGCCCTGATGAACGCAACAGTTGATTATTTTTTTTGGCACATTACACTAACGTCAAGACAATCTGTGTTGTTTGAATCGTTTGTATACGTTTAGTTCCCACACCAGTATATTGTACAACACAAAGACCCTGTCAAGGCCTCACCTTGCAAATCCGACCCCTCGGCTGGCCCCGTTGGCATCGCGCAGGACACGTGTGGAGACTACATGTCCGAAGGGCTTCAGCATGCTCTCTAACTCCTGCTCATCCATAGTCAGAGGGAGGTTAGAGATGTAAAGATTAGTGGGGTCCTGTTCCTGTTGCTAGAGAGAGAGAGAGAGAGAGAGAGAGAGAGAGATATACTAGAACTGATTTTGAACAAACACACCAAGTATGAATTTTTGCAGTTTGATTTTTTGCAGCATAGGGTGATTTTCTTTCCTGTTATAAGACGAAATTTTGACTCATCCCTCAGTTTACAACAAAGTACTTTTCCAGGCCACACTTCTGATTATTGACATGCTTGCTGGGTAGGGTTTGCTCTGTATAAACAGTCCCTTTCTGGTATCCTTGGGAAAATCATGCAAAAATTACAGAGTTTACCAGCTTTAGTATGTGGTCATAACTTGAAGATTAAAGACCGGATGCAACTTTAACCATTTCGTTCAAAAAAAAAAAAAAAAAAAAAGTGTCTGCCAAATGCATACATGTAAATTTAAGCGTCGCTGCTGGCAGGAAGCGCTTTCAAAAGTTAATAACTTTTTAATTATTGATATGCTTTTACACAAACATTTCAATTTGCTACACAAGACATTCATTGATTGACTGGAGTCGTGTGGATTACTTTTATGCTGCCTAAATGTGACTTTTGGACCGTCAAAGTGCTGGCACCCATTCACTTGCATTATAAGGACCTGACAGAGCTCTAACTTCTTCTAAAAATCTTGAATTGTGTTCTGCTGAAGACAGTCATACACATCTGGGATGGCATCAGGGTAAGTGAATAATGAGAGAATTTTCATTTTTGGGGGAACTATCCCTTTAAATGTGGATTTTTGTGTCTAATTTGCAGCACTCAGGGTGAAGATTAAATGCTAGCTGTGATGTATGTGAAAAAGTTTAGACAAGGATGTTCACAGTGAATGCAAAACACGGAGAACATGAAGTAGACAAGGTGGACACGCTTACTCTGTTACTATGGAGATGACAGAAATGCAGCTGTGCATTTGGATATGTTGTGACTGCTTGAAGCTTTTTCAAACATTTGTTTTGCCACTGTCAAACATGAAGGAAATCCCTCAGATTTATGGTTTATGCTGAAAATGTGTGGAAATTATAAAGAATTGCAAGCTACCACAAATAATGCAGAGATTGGTTGCATTCGCAAGATTTACTGCAATCGCAAGGTCACAAGATCCTGAAGGGACTGGTTATATTAAAACAGGTGTTATGGGAAATAGGAGGTGCTAATGCTCACACCTGAGTCAACAGACTTGTAAAGAGCCACAAATCTTATCATTCAGGTATTCCATTTGTTCACACTCCACTGCAGCTCCCATCACAGTTTACACATACTTAATCAGTTAACGGGCGAAACACCTGTGTGACAGGAATCAATAGCCCTCCACAACTGTCTGTCTGCTCTTTAGAGTACAGTTGAACATGTCAAAAAGAGCTCCGGTCCAAAACTTGGAGCTGCTTTGCTGCCTACTACCAACATAGTCAGCAACATTACCGAAACTGACCCTTGTAAGTGGTTGACTTTAAGTGGCACCACACAAATAGCGCTATTCATGTGAAGAACATTGGTGACTCGATTTGCTGTTAGCATGTTGCTAAGCTAATTATGCCATATAGTGCATTCACTTGTCGGTATTACAGTTGTTACGAGATTTCACAATAGCCACTGTTACCAGGAGTGCTTGCTTTGTTCTTAAACGTTTCGCAAGAACACAAAGAGGTGCATTTATAAATTAATGTAGGGATTAAATATTTTGCTGTCGTCAACAACAAAGCCACACGTTACGAGTGTTGCCACAGAAACTAATAATTTCCGAGGTCAGAGTATACAAACAGCTCCACGTAGAATCTCGGAGTTGTTTCATTATAGTAATTCCAATACGACATCAACGCACCGCTATTATTAGTATTAAATAAAAATAACACACATATATGTAACGGGAGCCAGCTGGTAGATAGCTGTGCAGTGTGTAAAACCTCACTCTCCTGACCTCAAGAGGTGCACTAGCGGCTGACGCTAGAGGCTGTAGCCTTTAGCCTCCTTGTTTGAGCACCCGCCTCCTACGCCGGAAACGTTGGTTCGAGCCCCGTACGGAGCGTCACATATATATTGGGTAAAATGGCACATTTATAATTAGACTCTTTTATCCAAAGCGACTTACAGTGCACTTATTACAGGGACAATCCCCCCCAGAGCAACCTGGAGTTAAGTGCCTTGCTCAAGGACACAATGGTGGTGGCTGTGGTGATCAAACCAGCAACCTTCTGACAGTTATTTGCTTTAGCCCACATGCCACCACCCACCACTCTACGTGTTGACGTACTTGCGTAGAGCATGTTACTAGCCTTAAAAGGCCGTCTGCGTAGGCAGCTCACTAGGTTTCACAACAAGTAAAAGCATTAAAAGTACATTTACAGTGCCGGTGTGTAAAATATATGAAAGAGGCTAAAGTGGAAATGTGACTCCCTGTCTCCATTCTCTAGCTAGTAAACAGTCAGCATAAATATTAATGAGCTGCTGATTTGCATGTGGCTCTCGGCAGCCCCCTTCCAAACGCTTACTGATTTTCAGCCATAGTTTTCCTTTCGTCAGCAGCAACAGAGAGAGAGAGAGAGAGAAAGAGAGAGAGCGAGAGAGAGAGAGAGAGTGAGAGCAAGAGAGAGAGAGAGAGCGAGTGAGAGCGAGAGAGAGCAAGAGAGAGAGATTCTCTCCTCTGGGACAAAACAGCCGCTACATTAATATTCATTAACATCCTACTGCGTTAAATCTCAACCCGAAAGAGACGAAGGAAAAATGAGCAGAACAAAGAGACGACAGCGGAGAGGCGGATTGGATTACTCAAGTAATACGCTGACAGATAAATTCAGCATAGCACTATTAGTGAACAAAGGCAGAGGACCGGCTCGAAACTGAATAACCTAAAGAAGGGCGTTCCATCATGGGCGATGGAGAGGAAACTGGGGGGGTGGAGATCATAAAGCCATCAGGGTCAATCCTGTTACCAAGTACATTTTCATGCCACCCTCATATGTGCCTTAATATACTAGTATCAATATAAAAAAGATGGTTAAATAATATCAAAATGAACATCAAGTTGACATCTTCATGTGGGAAATAAATCAACTTAACCAGCGTTTCATTTCCATCCTGTTAATTTCATGCTTTTGTTTAAGTTATATAAAGATGAAATGCCTGAGCTTGACAGGGGCATATTTCTTAAAAGTCTGGTATACTCAGTTATTGAAATGCCTCCTTAAATTTCAACTAAAACTTGGTAAAAATATGTATCTTTATTTAACCGATCCTGATATTGATTCTTAAAATAAGAAGGTACATTTTTTACTCTATGCACAACCCTATAAAAGCCCTCAACTAAAACACTTGTGTAAGACGCTCACTGAATTCTTCTTACAGTAAACAGACAGTACTGTCTTAGCACTTGTATATTTAGCCATTCAAAAAGTTTGGTAACGGTGATGGTGTGTCATTTTTTATAATTTTTTTGGTGCATATCGCAGTGTTGCTCTTTTCCCTCTCAGTGCTGCTACTGTTTGAGAGATTCGACTTGACTTCCTCCGTATCGCTTTAAATTGGTCACACCAGTTTTTGAGGTCTGCGCTCCGCAAGCCCGGTTGTTGCACGCGTGCGGCAGAGAGAAGAGCAGATCATGATCGTGAGCTGGATCCGTTACACTCGTGTGAAAGTGCAGATGAGAAGCCTTTAGCTGATTGCGAGATTATCATTAAATCTGCCTCGGCAGTGCTAAATAGTCGATCACTTGGCTAGCCGCTGAAATATCTCCAATGGGAGAACCACATCATTGTTCTTTCCCTGCTGTCCGCGACCCAGTCCAAATAGCGTCAGATTACCTCGCCTCTCTCTGATGTGTGTGGCGCAAGTTGACGAGTCTGACAGGCTACAACCCAGTCCGAATAGACCTACGACCCACCAGTTGAGAAAAACTGCTTTAAAACACACTCTCTCTCTTCATACCATGGTATATTGTGAAACCGGTGTACCGCTGCAACCCTTATATACATATATAGAATATATATAAACACACACACACACACACACACACACACACACACACACACACACACACACACACACACACACACACACACACACACACACACACACACACACACACACACACACACACACACACACACACACACACAAAATGATGAAAAACTAATGATTAAATAAAATGTGTAAAATTAGGCTAATATTTTTATAATCTACCAAGTTAGAAATTCGCCTGTTTAATTAACAGTATTATTACACGGCTCTCTGGAATACATGATTCTGATTGCTCAATGGCGCCATCTAGCACTCTGATGTGTCTCAGTAAGAACCGCATGTTCACGTATCAGACCGCTCATCCAGTTATCCGAGCCATCTTTACAAATTCTCGGATCACAGTGCGATCTCTACGTGTAAGCCATTAAAATAATTTCCACTCAAATCAACGTTTCATGTCCATTTATTGATTGATTTGGCAATTAGTCATGTAGTAGACTGGATAATGAGCAGTCAGATGGTCATTTTCATAAAACAAACACCAACGGTGGATTTCAGTTGTTCGGGAATTAATTTCTTCTCACATAATTACACAATTTCAGCGCAAATCAATTTTATGTCCATGTATTTATTTATTTGTTTAGTAGCAGTGAAGCCTCATAAGCGGGATACTGTACAGTCAACCGGATGTTACTGCAAAATAAACCCCTTCAGGCTGATAAAAGACCCATCTACTTTGAGTCAGGATCCTGATTAAACTATCAGGGTTTATTTTGCGATAACAATCTGTTGACTGTACATTATCCCTTCCTTAGCTGAGAGACCATTTCTTTCATATGTAGCCGAAGCAAAATGGACATTATAACTGAAATACATCCATATGAATCGAATCAAGAGCTAAAACACAAACATATACATTTTTGAAAAGTTACAGTGCATAAAAGGTTACGCATAACTGCGTTCCACATAAGACAGTCAGTCATACTTGGAATAACATCAGGGTGAGTAAAAGATGACAGAATTTGAGGTGAACTATCCCTTTAAAAAATATAAAATATAGCGGTCAAGAATGACACTGTCTATCTAGCATCGCAAATAGAGAATTAAAAGGCTGACGTGGCTTTTTTTAACAGAATTATCCTGAATGAAACTTTATTTGAGCAATAACAGACAGAGAAAAAGCATGAGTATGAGGTTCCAAACTCGTACAGTTACCCCCCCACCAACACGTTAAAAAACAACAGCAGGTGCACGAGGATGAGACAGAATTTTCATTTTAGGTGAACTATTCCTTTAAACATCCCATCCGGATTTGATTTCAGTACGCACGCATGTGTCTCCTGCTAACAATTAACTCAACATGTACCATGTGACTTCAACAGCACGCAATACTTGTGCAAGTAAGTGTGTGTCAGACACAAAAATGCAATATGTACAGTATATGAGGGAGAAAAATAAACTGAAATATTCAGATTAGGATACTTCCATGTTACATACCACTACTGCGAATATGAAGCATTTAATGTATCATATAATGCGTTCCGTTTCACATTCTATTGTTTTAAATAATAGGCAGTATATAAGACAGTATTCCGTTAAGAATGTATCCAATGACTTTTATGAGCACACAAGGTCATGCCACTGGGTTACTCCAAGGGTTTCCTGTCTAACATATTGATGTCGAACCATCTGTTTGTCATAAACAAGGTGAAAGTAAGATACATCCAAGGACACGCCAACACGTCAAAGCCACAGAATGAGAGCATGAAAAATGTAGCATAACACACGAGCGACTTCACATCTCATTTAGTGCACACAGCTCATGGGTTTAATTCTGATTTCCATACACTATATCAGCATTAAATGTGTTTATGCATATGCATCAAGAATACCACAAGAGCTTGCTTAAAGGGACAGTTCACACAAATATTAAAGATCTCTCATTATTTACACAGATGTGTGACTGACTTTCTTCTGCAGAACATAAATGTACATTTTGAGAAGAACTTCTCAGCTCTGTAGGTCCATAGCTAGTGAATGGTGACCAAAACTTTGAAGCTCCAAAAAGCACATAAAGGCAGCATAAAAATAATCCATGTCTCCAGTGTTTAAATCCATGTCTTCTGAAACGATCCAATTGGTTTTGGGTGAGAACAGACCAAAATATAACTCCTTTTATCACTTCTTTTGTGTGTTTTACCACTGCAGTCTCTTGGCACGATCCTGATTTCAAGCTCGATTACACTTCCTATTGCTTGCCGTATGTGCACAGCGCTAGATGGTACTATAGGATGTGTAATCGAGCTTGAAATCATGATCACCAAGGAGTCTGCATAGTCATATTGCAGAGAAATATTAGATACATTTTGGTCTGTTTCCCAAAACGCTTCAGTAGTTAAATCATGTCTTCTAGAGTCGTATGGGTTACTTTTATGCTGCCTTTATGTGCTTTTTGGAGCTTCAAAAGGTTGGTCACCATTCACATGCATTGTATGGACCTAAAGAACAGAAATATTTGTTCTGCAGAAGAAAGAATGGCATACACATCTGTGACGTATGAGGGTGAGTAAATGATGGGAATTTTCATTTTTGGGTGAAAAACTAAATATATATAATAAAAAAAAATAATAAAAAAAATAAATAAATAAAATAAACACTTCTGTCATCGTTTACTTACCCCTCTTGTGAAATAAAAGATACAACTTTAAAACAGACCGCTTTGAAAATGTGCTTAATTGTCATGAAATCGTAATGGCATCAAAACATGCCACATTTTAAATCTCAATTTTGAGGAAAGATACAACCCAGACCTGTTCTGGAAGGTTTCGTGAGATTCTCCCATACCTTTCTTTCATTACTGTATAGCCTGCGTGTCTGAATATAACACCTATAAGGGTGTGGCTTTGTCCATGTGAACATAACACACTTATACATTCCCACTGGTAAGCACCTGCCTCTGAAATCAAGCACAGTCTACTGACGTCACAGGGATTTGGTTATTTGTGTCAGTGCAGGTGACAATAAGAATAGGTGTGCACAGGTGCGATCTTACCTTTGCCATCTGCGCTTGAACTCCACTGCTCTTCAGAGCGCTGACGGCTTTCTGAGCAGCAGCCGGGCTGTCAAAATCCACAAAGCCATACCCTAAGAGAAATAAAACATAACACGAGCTTAGATACAACTTTCATACTGACAGCATACACTCAAGCGCTGTTGTACTAAGCTGCAGTAACAGGGGGAATCTCATGACAAACTTGGCTGCCAAGGGGTTCTAAGGGGTCCGACGAAAAAAATAAATACTTTTAATCTTTATAATATCTTGTGGCTGTAGTAAAATGGAAATATTATATATTACAATAATTTTGTCTTTTTAATATCATGCTTACTATTTTTCTCTCACACTGTATGAATGGGTCTTTGCAAATAAAAAAGTAGGGCTTTCGATTTAACGCGTTAATTTAGTGCGATTAATTATAGAAGAAATAACGCGTAAAAAAAATGGGAAATTAATCATGCCCCCTGACACATATGCAAATTCCATAATAAAAGTACTGATTCTCCTACCATATGAGCAAATCAAGCTTGAAGTACGTGCGCCAACAGGTGGCAGCATATGGAGTTATATGTGTGCCACAATTCTGCGTGCACAAAATTATATATATTTACACTGGCAGCCAAAAGTTTGGAATAATGTACAGATTTAGCTGTTTTGGAAGGAAATTGGTACTTTATTTCACCAAAGTGACATTCAAAGACATAGGACAACTGGCTCTAACAAGGACAGAAAGAGATGTGGAAGACCAGATGTGCAACTAAACAAGAGGATAAGTACACCAGAGTCTCTAGTTTGAGAAATAGACGCCTCACATGTCCTCCGCTGACAGCTTCATTGAATTCTACCCGCTCGACACCAGTTTCATGTACAACAGTAAAGAGAAGACTCAGGAGGACTTATGGGAAGAATTGCACAGAAACAGTTGTAATTTTTTTCCCAATTTGTAATAGTTTAATAATTATTCACGTTATTAATATCCTGACTAGACATTGTGATCAGTCAAATGCCACTTTGGTGAATAAAAGTGCCACTTTCTTTCCATAAGAGCAAAATCTGTACATTATTCCAGTGTATGTTTAGGCTACTATATTTTGAAAAACGTACATAACAGTACGTTAAGCCTTACAGTACATTATTCCTGGAATGTCTATAATCCATGGGGAAAATGTATTTTGTAATGATAACTGCATACAGTATATAAAGCGTGTACTGAACTTGGAGCATTGTGCCTGTTGGCTCTTTTACTACATTAACAGATGTTCACGGTTGCTGTAGCTACCTCAACTGTTCAAATCATAGAGCGCTTGTAAGCAGCTTCTAATAGTCAATCCTGACATAGGAGGCGGGACTTGTCTGAATACAGCTGGAAAAGCAAACGAGCAGTCTGAAGTTACGAGTGCATGCAAAATAACTTTTTGTTTACTCTATTCTACAAATTTTTGTGCACTCAAAATATCAACTTGCAATCTCAAAATATCATCTTGCATGCACGGACCATTTTTGTGCGCTCAAAATATAATCTTGTGCGCGTAAAACAATTTTGTAATCAAAATATCAACTTGCACGCTCAAAATATTTTTGTTCGGTCAAAATATCATCTTGTGCACGTAAAATAATTTTTTTGTAATCAAAATATCATCTTGCGTGCACAGAAAATGTTTGCACTCAATTTTATCTTGTGCGAGTAAAACATTTTTGTGCACTCAAAATATCATCTTGTGCGAGTAAAACATTTTTGTTCGGTCAAAATATCATCTTGCACACGTAAAATAACTTTTTTGTAATCAAAATATCAACTTGCGTGCACAGAACATTTTTGTGAGCTCAAAATATCATCTTGTGTGCGTAAAAACCGTGTGCACTCAAAATATAATCTTGTGCGTGTAAAACATTTTTGTTCGGTCAAAATATCATCTCGCGCATGCAAAATTACTTTTTTTGCAATCAAAATATCAACTTGCACGCTCAAAATATCATTTTGCGCACGCAGAATTTTGGCACATATTTAACTCCATAGCAGCGGGCCTCAACAAACCTCACAAGCAGCGCAGCCGCACAATTAAATCGCTTGACAATAAAAATTGTTAGATTTAAATAAAATGTATTTTAAAAAGGGGTTCACCAGGACCACAAGGAGGACCATCATATTTGGGGGTCCTTGGCATCAAAAAGTTCGAAAACCCCTGATTTAGAAAAGCCAAAACCGATAAGAATTTTTTAATGACTGATGGCAAAAAATTATTTAGCCTATTTTTAAGATTTACACATTTCTATTTCATAACAAAATTCCATAAAAGTAAATTGTGTAATGTTCAACAAAATTAAATTAATAACACTTAAGGCGATATTTTTTATATTATTTCATTAAAGATTACTCAAGTTCAATTTGATGGAATTTTGTTATGAAATTGTAATGCGTAAACTTAAAATAATTTCAAGTGCAGGAAAACTAGACTATTTTTTTTACAATAAAAACATTTTCTAATAGCTCACCACTTTATCAAAGACAAAGCTAAAAAAGGGAACTAATATATATATCTATTTTTTTGTTTTTGTTTTTGTTTAATGATCTAGTTATCCTGCTGCCACTGGTCAGTGAAAATATGTGCATAAGCGCATGCATTAACAAAGTGTGTGTAGAGTTAAAAGTCTGGTTACGAAAGTAAAAATTCCATACATTTTCTCTATAGACGAATATAGTATTAACAATAACTTATAAACCTTTTAAGACAGACCTACTGTGAGCGCTGAGGTTGTTAGATGGAATATGCGTCTGTGGAAGCCGCCAGTACGCAATATTTAAAATGTTAAATTGCGGCATTTCTGATCAAGAACTACACTACCGAAGATCATGAGGAAATCCACCAATCAGTGAATCGTGACAAACGAACCGCGACAAAAGAGCTATGCAGCAACCGCCCACTCCCATGATGCAATCTAATCAAACTCTCAAAACTACTTATATATTTCTATATATCTGAATATTTTCTAAATATACATTTAAATATTATTTTTCTATATTTGTAGTGAGCAACCAGTGCCAGTTTGGGGTCTCGAGTGCATCTTATCTCACCCTGTTTGACTAAGTGTGTGTGTCGAGTCATAGATCGCAAAGGCCAGAGTTAAAGAGCAGCTCCACTATCAGTGTTTGCTTCCACTAATGAGAACAATTAAATGGATGCAAGGATACTGATCCAAGATAAGTGCTGTAGTTCAGCCCCTCCCTTCCCCCCTCGTCTGCTGTATTTAATCAGTGAACGGGTCAAACCGCAAACACAGCCAGCCGAAATCATCCTGACTACTACCACAAATATGTTTGTGAAACAGAACAAATACAGGCTCGTAAAATCTGTTGACAGAATGATGGTTAAGTAAAAGGACTTTAAAGTTTAGTAGTAGCATGAGTACAATGTGGTACCATATAAAAAACAAACATCTGCAACATCTAAGATCATATGTTTATAGCCTCGCATTTCACTTATTGTGGCAGGGCAGAGGGCGGGTCGTGATTCCGCACACCCGGCCCCTAATCAGGCGAATTAGCCCTCGAGAGGAATAAAGGCCGACCGGAGACGGCAGTGCGACAGAGAGAGAGAGATTTACAGGCAGTTGCCCGAAACGAGTGTGTGTCTTTTTATTTAATTCAATATTATTTTATTAACCCCCTTTACACTGGTGCTGGTGAAACCCGGGGAGGAGGAGGGATGCACCGTAGTGGAGTTCTCGCCGCTACCATCCACCCGAAAGGAGCAGCCGCGGCCATCCGCCGGAGGACGGAGGAGCCCGGCCGCCTACAAATGGAGGAATAGACAATGATCACGAGGGGAGGAGGGGCTCCCAACCAACCGACTGGAGCGGTTACCGCTGCCAGGGTCGGGGGAGATCCCTACTGTCCACCAAAAACGTGGCGGGGCATTCCGTCCTCCAGGGGCCGGAGGACTGCCTCCGATCTGTCCGTGGAGGCACGGCTATCATCCATTAGAGGGTGGAAGAGTGGCCGAGGACCAAGCTATGTATCGGAGAACCGGCAGGAAAGTGTTTTTTCTCTCTCTCTCTCTCTCTCTCTCTCTCTCTCTCTCATGCTCCCACTGATGCTCCGCGTTGGCCTTTCCCTCTCTTTTAAATTTCACTGGGGTTTTTGGGCGGTACTTCACTGTTACAGTGAGTACCTGCTGTTTTTAATTATTATTGTTGTTGTTTCCCTGCCCCTGTCCCCTCCCAGACTCAGGAAGGTGGGGAAAACCTGCTGGCAGACGGGGCTGGATGGGCACACGCTGGTGGGGGTACGTCATGCCAGGAGTCCCCGACCTGAGAGAACGAGGGAGGAATGTGGCAGGGTGGAGGGCGGGGCCGGGTCGTGATGCTACACACCCGGCCCCTTGAGGACATAAGGACCGACAGGAGACGGCAGTGCGGCAGAGAAAGACGTTTACGGGCAGCTTCCCGACACCCATGTGTGTCTTTTTATTTAATTCAATATTATTTATATTGTTAAGCCATTTCTCGCTGCCTCCTTTCCATGAATCCCTTTACACTAATATAAAACAGCTTAAAGTTATGGCCTCGTAGGTTAATTTGGTACGCAAGCGATCCATTCAACAATTGTTTGTTAAGAAATATAAGATGGAAGAATACTGTTGTTCATTCAAATGGTGATGTAATAACTATTGCTAAATATGCACATCTGTCATGTAAGCCTGTTTGTTTCAGACACTATAGAAATGTTTCACGTTTGGCACCAGCCACAGGGGAAAAAAACCAAAAACAAACACCTTTCGGCAACTAACGGTAATTTTTTTTTACAGATAACCAATAGTTCCAAAAAAGCATCTATTGGCCAATTAATCAGTACAGCCGATATATCATCTACCCCTAGTTGATTTTCACAAAATGTGCAAACACTGGAGCTTTAAAACATTTCTGACCAATGAAACAGTCAAGCCGACACAAGGATTGATTATGAAACTAGCCTGATGACAGGAAAACCTCTATTAGAATACTAAATGGCCGAATAAAAATTTTAAAGATCACCAGCAAAATCATCACAAATATAGTCTCACTATTTAAAATACTGTATATTCAAATCAGTGTCAGAATTGATCTTTCACATTAAGGTGCAATGAGATTTCCAAGGCTATGTTGAGACTGCAGGGAAATCAGATCTTTTCAGACAGACTGTCCGCACTTATTCATTGCAAGTGATCAAATCAGACTTGCGCGTTCAGACACAACCAACATATCTGCATGGGTTGCTTTGGTAATGACGTAGGCGTACACACTAGAGGTGTGAATCTTCACTGGCCTCACGATTCGATTACGATTCAATTCGCTTATTAAACGATTCTCGATGCATCACGATGCATCTTGTCCTCCAATTTATCTTTCTTTTTTCAGTTTCTTCAAAATAAATGTTTTACTCTCTATTTTTTCCCTTTCAGCTTTTTATTTAACAGCCGTTTTAAAAATCAGAACGAGTCACGTGACATAAACTGGGGAGCAAAAAATAAATGAAAATCTCCAGAACCGCTCCTCTGTGTTTTCACCCCGTTGTGTGCAAATCAGTGCATTAATGGGTGCTAACTCGTCTTTCATGTTGTTTGTTGGCTTCTTATCACGGATAAACTCTCCCGTTGCTATATGCGTGGGTTTGTAGTTTCATTCGGGCACAAATGGTCATGTGCTTGATACAGCTGGTCTGTAAACAGTCGTGTTGACTTTAGTGTATGCACTTAAGTTGAGTATTTGTTTCCACATCTGTCTTTGGCACTGTAAAGGAGTTCAATGGGAAGGAGGAGGCGAGAACCGGCTTTTCAATATAAATAATAGTTTAATATAAAACTTAAACAGAAGACACAAACACACACGACGGACATGTCCATAAACGATCTCTCTCTCTCCCGCAGTCGGCCTTTATCCCTCTCGGAGGCTTGATTAGCCTGATAAGGGACCGGGTGTGTATAATCACAACCCGGCCCTGCCATAGGCGCGCACCACTGCTCTGCCATGATTTAAAATGAACTTAGAATTGATTCTGATTCTTTTGAGAATCGATTCAGAATCGTTTGAGTATGAATCACGATGCATCATTGAAACGATTTTTCTAGTACCCAAGTGACGATGCTTTTAAAACAGATGCGGGAAAAATAGAGGCGCATCATCTCGCTCTCCAAATAAGCGCCCTGTCCAATCACGGTGCAGAACTCCTCCGTCGCACAAGAAAAACTCAGTGACGGAGGAGACTGGTAAATGTGATTTTTGACGTCATCGTTGTGGGTCATGTTAATAGTGACGCAAAAGACCATTTGAAATCCGAATTGAGCAGCCAGAGCGTCCGGATTTTTAGCGGCAGTCTGAAGACGGCCAAAAGCTTTTTTTGCCTTTTTGAGAGCATTTACATTTTCTATCTATTTAAAACAAATAAACTATCAATGAGCAAAACAAGGACGATGGTATCTTATCTGATCTTCGGAATAAAGACAGAAAAATTCATTAGGAGATCAATTCTTTGCCCCTACATTTTAATTTTGGGGGTTATTTTGGTCATCTTTGTTTTGAGACCCCCAAAATTTCTGGCCCTGATTAAAATTCACCCAAACACAATGTGAGCGTTGCGTGCAAACCGGAGTTAGTGATCAATAAGCACACTTGTGATGTGTAAGTGATTTTGCATGAATGTGTTTGTTGGATGTGTGTGTGCGCACGCCCTGCTTTGCATCATTGCACAGCTATGCTGGCGTGGGTGGATCTGGAAACAGATACCCAGTCAGTCAATGCTTCCCAAACTCCTCACTGTTATTCCAATCCCGGTCATGGTGTCTAGAGCGAGGCCCCTGGGGTTTGTTCCAGGGAAGGTCATGAACCAGAGGGAGTAGATGGCAAGTGCAAAGTGGGATTTGGCTCTGTTCCTGGGCATGGTACCTTTGGGGCACGACTGCCCTGAAGCTAGTGTCTGAGACACACGGCTGTGGATTATTTATGTGCTGAGTAACTTCAGCCTGACCGGAGGAGTAGTGAGTGACGAGAGACCTGCTTTACGTCTCGGATCATCAACCCCGCAAGAGTTTAAACAAGAGCTGACTGGAAAATGTTCAGCTGCAAATGCAAATGTTCTGCATATGACTGAACAATCGACCAACCCAGAGTCAAACCAGCAAAACACAACTTTCACTTTCATGTTAAACTGCTAATAGTTACATTCGCAATGATTTTGCTGGTGATTTTCAATGAAGCCACATTGTGACTATGCTGATGATTTTAACGTGCTTTCCATTTAGGGCTCTACAGTATTATAAGAGCGCTATGCCTTAAGCGAAGCCCTATGCGATATGTCATACACTCAAAGTAAGTGGGCATGGCCATGATGTTTTGATATTTTCGTGCAAGCATGCTGGTTAAATTGCACGTGCAAAGCGCTAATGGGCGGGTTCAAGTGCAATCTTATTGTGATATTTTTCTCCGGTTATTGTACTGTCTGCATCCTATTATCAATGCTGTTCCCTGTCAAACAATGTCGATACAAAGGAAGACAGCCTATTCATAAGAATTAGATGGTGTAAACAGCCTGTATGCATTTCAAGAATAGAAATATAGACCATTTGCGTCTTCTGTTCTTTTGCGCAATAACCATGTCCTTGCTGTGAATCTCTCTTGTATTGTCAGCCATCATTCCAGCGCATCCGGTGCAATTAGCTATTTTCTGTAAATACAGTTTGCACACATACATCCACAGATAGCACGAACACTCCCATCCACGGTCACTTGCGCTAGTATGAAAATGATTGCGTTTAGGATTAGCGGTCTCATGAAAACTGGATAAGATGTAGCGCACAGTCTTCGCACGTTGCTCTGCGCTTAGCGCGATTATGAAAATGGAGCCTCTCGTCTTAGATTTTTCTACATGGTTCCCATCATTTTTGACTAATTCATTTCTATGACTTCTCCAGGTGCTTGTTATAACTGGACATATATTTAAAGATTTGGTTCAGACTGATTTGTGAACCGTTTCGGCATCACTATAGAGCATTTGGTGGTGGTGGCGTAGTGGGCTAAAGCACAGAACTGGTAATCAGAAGGTCACTGGTTTGATCCCCACAGCCACCACCATTGTGTCCTTGAGCAGTGCACTTAACTCCAGGTTGCTCCGGGGGGGATTGTCCCTGTAATAAGTGCACTGTAAGTCGCTTTGGATAAAAGCGTCTGCCAAAAGCATAACAGTAAACGTAAATGTAGAGCAGAGACAAATTTCCATGACCTTTCCATGACTTTTGACATTTTATTAATTTCCATGACTAACCCAGGCCTGGCAAACACCATTTTAAAATGTCCTGATATTCTCAGGTTTTCCATGACTGTGGGAACCCAGTTTCTTAAAGCCAAAATATTACACTAGTTTTGTTTGCATCTTTATTTTAAACTAAATAAATGCATACAACAGGGTTAAACCTTTTCAGGGTCACGTTTCATTTCCGTAAATCAGTTTAAGATGGTAGTTTGAATGAACTGATACAAAACTCTTATTCAAAGACTCATTTGTTACTCAAAAACAGTTCTCGTGGCATTTATGTTTTAAAATCTCAAGATTGTCACAGGAATATTACAATAACATCTTAGACTAAAACAGCACAGATTGTGAGCCACATGAATCAGAGGACAGAACAAACACAGCACATACCTTTGCATTTGTTTGTGGTTTTGTCTAAGATGGCCTTTGTTGAAACAATTTTTCCATATCTGCAAAAAAGAACAAAGATGTTTTAAGATGGTACAGCTTGTACAAGCATTTATGACATCATACCCAAAATAGTTGCTTTAAGTACTGATTTATATACTTCTGCAGAGAGGATGACACAAGAGTATTTTCCATATTTCTTACAAAAGTATATTTATATTTTAAGATGCAGATGTGTGTATTTACTGTATGTATATATTTGTATTGCTCTCTTGAATACTCTATTCTGATTGGTCAATGGTGCAATCCAGCGGTCTGTTATTGCTCCAACAACTGCACATCCACATATCAGACCGCTCATTCGGGTTCTGTGAGACATCTTTCCTGCTTCTCGAATCAATGTGTGATCTCTTCAAGTAAGCTAATAAAATAATTTCAACTCAAATCAGAGTTGCATGCTCATTTATTTGTTTATTTGGCAAATAGTCTCGTCATAGGCTGAATATTGAGGAGTCAGAGCATCATTTTCACAAAATAAACACCAGAACTCTGACGCAAACCGTAGGTGAATTTCAGCTGTTCAGCAATTTCTTCTCAAATTACATAATTTCAACACAAATCAACATTTTATGTCATGTATTTATTTATTTGGTAGCCGTAATAAGCGAGATAATCTATAGTCAACCGGTTGTTATCACACAATAAACCACGACAGGGTGATCAGGACCACAATGTGACGGGATACATTATCCCTTACATAAATAATGTGTATATATTTATCAGCCACAGCATTAAAACCACCTGCCTAATATTGTGTAGGTCCCCCTCATGCCACAAAAACAGCACCAACCCGCATCTCAAGAACAGCGTTCTGAGATTCATCTCATCACAATTGTACAGAGCTGTTATCTGAGTTACTGTAGACTTTGTCAGTTCAAAACCATCTGGCCATTTTCTGTTGACTTCTCTCATCAACAAGACATTTCCGTCCACAGAACTGTCACTCACTGGATGATTTTTGTTTTTGGCGCCATTCTGAGTAAATTCTAGAGACTGGTGTTTGTGAAAATCCCAGAAATACTCAAACCAGCCCGTCTGACACCAACAATCATCCATGTGATTATTTAATCAGCCAATCATGAGGCAGCAGTGCAGTGCATAAAATCATGCAGATACGGGTCAGGAGATTCAGTTAATGTTCACATCAACCATCAGAATGGGGAAATTTGATTGTCTCTGTGATTTGAACCTGGGCATGATTATTGTGCCAGACGGGCTGGTTTGAGTATTTTCTGGGATTGTCACACACAACAGTCTCTAGAATTTACTCTGAATGGTGCCAAAAACAAAAAACACCCAGTAAGCGACAGTTCTGCGGACAGAAATGTCTTGTTGATGAGAGACGTCAACAGAGAATGGTCAGACGAGTTTGAACTGATAAAGTCTACAGTAACTCAGATAACAGCTCTGTACAATTGTGATGACATGAATATCATGTCTACAGGCAGGTGGTTTTGATGTTGTGGCTGATTGGTGTGTGTGTGTGTGTGTGTGTGTGTGTGTGTGTGTGTGTGTATGCATGTATGCATGTGTAATATATATATGCAGATAGAATTACATCTATATTTTTCAGTCTATTGACAATATTTTATTTATGTCTTGATAGTTACGTATTATATTATATTTATGTATGCATGCTCTAAATGGTCCAAAAAGTGTGATTATTTCTCCAGAGGTCTATTAATTTTGACCAAACACCACTGCCAAGACAATTTAAAATATTTAATACATTCAAATATTTATTATAATTTTCATTTATCCTCCAATAGAACAATACATCATAATGAGCAGCAATAAACCTACATATATTTTTATTTATACATTTGAACATATGAAAAACACCACGCAGAGTTAACACTTGACACAGACAAATGATCAACTAAAATAAGAGACGCAATCAAAACATCTCTAAAAGCTCTCATTCTTGCAAGTGATCGCAAAATTAGTCTAATGGCAAAGTTTTGGTTGAATACTCAATGGCCAGAAGCACATTCAAATCATTGCAACATTCACAATGTCGCTTCGCCAGCAAAATCATGTCAAATATTATTATATTTAACATAGGCACAGTCCTAGTAAGAATGCATTTCTGTCTCACGGTTATTGAAAACATTAAGACACAAATCAAAGAACTACAACAATATTTCAGTCTGCTCTCCTTCCTCCGAGCTGAAGAACTCATGCAGAAACTGTAGTGTACATTACAACCCTTTATTTGAATGAACACTAGTTTTCTTGCAACAATATTTAAACTGCTTTTGCATACAGCCCGGGCAGGTCCTATGTGCATATATAATGACTGTCAGAGCTGGGTCACATGTTTGTATAATATTAAAATGAATCAACCTAGACTTCAAACACTAAAACCACCTTGGACTCTTTGGTCACAACATGGGTACAGGAATAATGCAAAACCAGAAATAGATGTCTATTGACGAGAAGGGGAGAGGGGACGAGGTTCCTTGGGGGGGACAGGTGATTACTTTATGAGGTGGTTATAAAAACTGCAGTTGAATGCTGTACGACACATGCAAGTGAAAACATGACCTTTGACCTCTAGAGGAAAGGCAGAACAACATCAATACAACCTCTTTAGTATTTCACAGCCACCGGTGACAGGAGACGAAAAAAAGGGTCATTAAGCACTTTCAATTAATAACCAAATATCAAAGCCTTCATGAGATTTGAAATCCAATTACAGCGAATGATTACTAAAGCAGGAGCGTGTCTCTTTGGAGTCATGGTGACCTCGCACTCCACTTCTCCTGGGAGATGAAGGGTTTCCACCAATTGACCTAATATTAATCAATTATGAGGAACTTGATTGCTAACTCCCTTCTGCCTCCCCTTTCACCCTAACTGTGAGCAGCTTATTAAAGTGGAGCTTCAATCAAAAGCTTTGGAGCAAAGAAAGACACAACAGAATAAATACAACAGAACGCAAATGTTTGGAATGTGTTTTTACAAGTTTAGTCACACTTTTTAACTACACGTGGGGTCTAAAAAAAAGTGAAGCTCATGCACGAGACATTGAAAATTTGAGATTGAAGAAGCTCTTCATAGGCAGCAGCTCTCTAGCGTCACACAACTGATTTCATTAAAGGGGTCATGAAATGGAAAATCTTATTTTCCTTGATATTGACATACAAGAGTGAACTGCACTATAAAAACATACTGTACATTTCAGAACTCAAAACTTCCTTCCCAGTCTAAAAAGAGCATTTATTGTTCCCACCCAGCTGAAAACGGTGTTTTGTGACATCATGAGACATTGCAGTTTAATTTACACACTCCATAACATGTCACTGCACTCTTGGCCCCGCCCATTGCACTCATTTCTTATCGTGAACGGAGCGGGAGAGAGACAGGCCTAGTGTGCCCAACTAGTCCTAAATACCAAAAGGGACCCATCTGGACTATTGTGAAGTTTTTTTGTGCATATAACATGCATTACACAGACCGTTTTTAAAAGACGCAGTGTTAGTTACAACTCAGAAAAGGAGACTTCATTAGGCTTCATTCAGCTGCTCTGCATCTTGCTGTTCTTGCACCCATCTGTGCTATTTTCATGTCTTTTATTATCCCCCTTTTCTCCCAATTTGGAATGCCCAATTCCCACTACTTCTAGGTAGTAGGTCCTCGTGGTGGCACGGTTACCTCAATCCGGGTGGCGGAGGACAAGTCTCAGTTGCTTCCGCTTCTGAGAGCGTCAATCCACGCATCTTATCACGTGACTCGTTGTGCATGACAGCGCGGAGACTCACAGCATGTGGAGGCTCATGCTACTCTCCATGATCCACACACAACTCACCACATGCCCCATTGAGAGCGAGAACTACTAAATCACGACCACGAGGAGGTTACCCCATGTGACTCTACCCTCCCTAGCAACCGGGCCAATTTGGTTGCTTAGGAGACCTGCCTGGAGTCACTCAGAAGGCCCTGGATTCGAACTCGCAACTCCAGGTGTGGTAGTCAGCATCAATACTCGCTGAGATACTCAGGCCCCAAATGGTCATCTGCACTATTTTTAATTGTTGGTGTATGTAAACAAGCACTAGCTGGACGTCTTTGACTGTTTAGATGCGTTTCTGGCAATCTGCGTCATATTTCCCTGAGCTATGGACTGTGTATGTACAGCGAATATCAGCGTGGACTGCTTGTAAACTAGTAATAAAACGATTTCAAGCATTGCAAAGGAACTGTAATTGAAGAATGGGGCAGTTAAAAACACTTGGACTTGACCGCAAAACCGTGAGTAAACAGTTTCAATCGTGAATATTTCAAATGTCATGACTGTTTGATTGTTTATGTTGCTGTTGAGTTTGAGAGAACAGCTTAATATATTCGGATGCAAAGTGTTGGATGTGCGTTATGGGTAAATCCTGAAATTAAAGTTTTATAATGTTGCGGAGACCTCGTTTGTTCTCTTCTGATTTTCAAAAATGTCTATATTTGATGCATGTGGGGAGCAATGGCTAGCCAGTCTGTTCTGATCCCACAGAAGAGCTCCTGTAGCACAAATTGCTGAAAAACGTAATGCTGGCCATGATTGAAAGGTGTCAGAACACACAGTGTATCGCAGCTTGCTGCGTATGGGGCTACGTAGCCGCAGATTTGTCAGAGTGCCCATGCTGGCCAAAAGTGCCTACAATGGGCATGTGAGCGTCAGAACGGGACCATGGAGCAATGGAAGAATGTAGCCTGGTCTGATGAATCATGTTTTCTTTTAGATCATGTGGACGGCTGGGTGCGTGTGCGTCATTTATATGAGGGAAGAGATGGCACCAGGATGCACTACGGGAAGACAGGCCGGCGGAGGCAGGGTGATGCTCTGGGCAATGTTCTGCTGGGAAACCTTGGGTCCTGGCATTCACGTGGATGTTACTATGACACGTACCACCTACTGGGACTAAACCAGCATGATCAAATAACTTTCTTATTTCAGTTATAATGTCCCTTTTGCTTGCATATAAAGGAAATTATCTCCCAGCTAATGCTGTAAATTATACAGGAGACCTTTTAACTAGGTACATTAGGAAAATATCATTTTACTAATAATATTTTATTACCTTTGCATCATGTGTCACATTTTGGCTTTTTTTTAAATTAACAAGATGTGTTCAAATCAATAAACAAGATATATTATATTTGGATACATATTTATTGTTGATTTATTTGTAAGTATTTACATTGATTTGTTGAACACATGCTAAAAGCGGTACTGTTTCTTTAACAAAAAATGGCATTTCGGTACACAGCGCCTTTAAATGAGCGCATGTTAACAAGAGAGGAC
Organism: Xyrauchen texanus; assembly: GCF_025860055.1. NCBI lineage: Eukaryota > Metazoa > Chordata > Actinopteri > Cypriniformes > Catostomidae > Xyrauchen > Xyrauchen texanus. The sequence goes on along the minus strand of NC_068293.1, from coordinate 42,546,425 downwards.
TCGAATGGTTTTACATCATCTGTGCGATGCACGATTAGAATTAAATGTTTTTTTTTTGCAGTTGTTTTTGATCAACAACTGACTGTAAAGAACAGAAAGGGCATTAAAAAAGGCCGACAAATGGGTCGATCTCTCTAAAAAGTTGCTATTTTGAGAGATTAAGGCTTTTCCATGCACTACTGTCTTAAAAGAAGGAATCACACTGGATCTAACAAGGATAGAGAGGAAAGTGAATGTCCCAAAAGACATCAATCTCTAGTTGGAGAAACAGACCCCTCACGGATTTTGTGTCTGGTGTGCATTCATGATGCCTTTAAATGCAGCCTACAGAGACAGCTCACAAGGTTTCGCTCACAACAGACTGAATATGTTAGGAAAATATGACAAATGTCATTCCTAAATCTCAGTGTCCAGACAGAAAAGCACAGTGTTTACGGGTGTATTTTATGCGCCTGGTTTACCGGAAAACAGCGAGGCCATTGAGAGGAAAACTCCTCCTATTAGGCCTCCTCTCCATTAGCTTCTGCTGAAAATCTATTACAATTGAATTGCAGTGTCCTCTTCAGAAGTGGCGAAGCTGAGAGACGGATAGAATGTCGACCCTGAGAGGAGCGTGGCTCGGAGAACAATGTGACTGCTGTTTCACCTGCTATTTCAACCCCAGTCCTGATCCCATTATAGAGGCCGTCTGCAGCTCAAGTTACCGTCAGGCAGAAGATTATTGATCTCCATAGTCAGAGCTGAGGGCGATGCTTTATAACTCAGCTTGAGCAAACATCGCAGTCCTCTTCGGCACTGTAGCTACAATCTGACACGTATGTACATGTTCAGAGGTCGACTGATAGTTAATGTATCTGCAATATCCACTAAGGCAATGGAAAAGGTAAATATCCGATTAATCTGCCAGCTTTTATTTTTTTTATTTATCGATTTATATAATGACAACAAATGTATTTGCCTTTCCATACTGAAGGGCATAGAAAAGCTACAAGAGTCTAAAATGAATAAAATCCCAAAAGCAGTTTATTGTGCAACCAAAAATCCCTATAATAACCAGAGGAAAGATTAGATGCATACCACGACAATTTTAACTATACGTTTTAAAATGATAGACACTGTTACAATACAACATAAAAATAATACATTATATATAAAATAATAATTATATTATATATATATATATATGTATATATATATATATATATATATATATATATATATATATATATATATATATATATATATATATATATATTGAACACGGTCCAATGAATTGTTTAAAAATAATGCACATCCTTGTATTCAGCATCTTGCTTTAATTTAATATAGTCGGAGCCTTCGTTGCTAACGTCACGTTAGAACTAGCAACGGATGCTCGCGCTGCTTAACTCGAGCACTTACTGGAGGAACAAGTTTGTGCATGTCTGTGAGAGTTCGCATTTGACGGATCGAAAGCGAGAAACTCCGAAAATGAGAGAGATTACTTCTCGGATTTCCTTTTTTGTTGCAGCTCTCGTCAGAGGTAACATCGCTTCAAAATCGGCACATTCCTGTTATTCCCGTTACAACTTTTTCATTTACATTACATTTACATTTACATTTATGCATTTGGCAGACGCTTTTATCCAAAGCGACTTACAGTGCACTTATTACAGGGACAATCCCCCCGGAGCAACCTGGAGTTAAGTGCCTTGCTCAAGGGCCCAACAGTGGCATCTTGGTGGTGCTGGGACTTGAACCCCCGACCTTCTGGTCAGTAACCCTGAGCCTCAACCACTGAGCCACCACTGCCACTGCCTATAAAGATGCAGGAGTGCGCTGACGTGATATGACGACTCTGTTTTTCTCTCAAGAGTATGTGTGCGCGTCATGGGTCTGTCCTCAAGTGTTTTTCCCACAGATATCTCAGATAATATAGAAACCGTTGTATTGTCCAAGTGTATCTTGCTTTAATAGTTAGAACCAGCAACGGAGGATGCGCTGCTTCGCTCTCTCACACCAACTCCGATATATCGGTACCAGTGTTATTATCATTCACAGAAACTAAATGAAGTAATTTTCATTAAATGAAAAATTAAATAAAATGACCACACAATCCACCTAAATGAAACATGACAATGCCTCTATACTGTGGACAGAGGTAGCACAAGACTGCCCTGAGATATTTAATGACGTTACACATATTTAAATGGTGCCAGAGCTGCATTATTATGACAAAAATGATAAATGATGATTATTTCCCTGGATATGGTAATTGCATTACATTAAATTGTGGATGGATCAAATGCATGTTCTATTCGTTACATAGGATACAGTCAAAACAAGATGAGAACTGTTGTTCACAACTAGTTGCCTAAAGACTCAGCTTAACATTGTCCATCTTAGAAACATAAAAACAAAGCTTTATTCAAATATACGCAGAAATCAGACTTGTCTGTAAATAGCTATAATGCTCAACCACATAAAAACACGTTTTATAGAAAATGAACTATACATCTGATACAACACGAGCAGACATGGACTGCTATATTCAACACTTTTCATGATTAGTAAACTGGGGCTGCTGTAATTACAATCTTGATTATTTATTTGATTAATTGTGCAGCCCTAGGTACCAGTAAATGCTTTAGAAGCCATAAAATACTAAAGCAGATATAAACTGAAACTAGCAGACGAAGAGTGAAAACTAACAGAAACTAAACTGGAATGACAAACTGAATATAAAATAGAAATAAAACATTACATTTAAATTAAATAGTATTAATTAAATACATATAAAAAAATTAAAAAACGATAAATTCAAAAGTATAATAACCATAATTGGTGCCATTATTGCCATCCGCCAATTAGCTTCTCACATTAATTTATGCATAGACTTTATTGTAAATTAGTTTTTATTTTATTAAAAAATAAAGATTTATAATATCATCAATGGCTTCAGACTTTTAGACTTCCATTACTTTTCCACGACAGTCATTTGTGAATATTGATACAATTTGAATACAGAAAACAACTAGACAAAACTCTAATCACTATTGAGCTTTCCAAGAGATTTGAAGATGTTGTAATTTTAGGCTACATCAATCAGGCTGATTAATCAACCAATATTAGCTATTCTGATAACTTTTCCCAAGTGGCCGATTAACAAAAGTGTCCAATCCAACCAGAGTCAGTTTCAAAATCTACCAAAAGTACAGTTTTTTAATATTTGTATTAATATAAATATTTCTTTGGAATTTTTGAAGAGAAAATTGATACTTTTACTCCGCTAAATGTCTCCAGACCCTTTCGTTACTTTTCCGAATGAACACGAAAAAAAAATAAATAAAATAACAGCAGTATGTGCAAAAATGCGTGCAGATCGCCGATACTGATGTGTGATTCATTGAAAGAATCATTTGAGTCGAATCTTTTAAATTTGATTCCTTTGAACTGAACAAAAAGATTCAAAAAGCGGTCTGAATGATTCATTTTGAGAATCACAAATCTGAATCAAAATCACAAGTGTTTAAATGTGCAATATTTGCTTTGTAGCACATTTATGCTACAGTATGTGGTAACTAGGGTTTTCTGGATGGTTGCTAGACATGCTATGCAGTTGTCAAGGTGATCTCTGCTGTGTGTTTGGTGCATTGCTACAGTATGTGGTTGCCAGGTTGTTACTATGCTGTTGCCAAGTTGTTTTCTGTGTTTTATGCACATTGCTTTGCACTTGACAGGGTGTTCTAGGTGGTTGCCAGGTTGTTGCTATGCTGTCAAGTTGTTTTCTGTGTTTTATACACATTGCTATGCAGTTGCCAGGGTGTTCTGGGTGGTTGCTTATTGGCCCCATAATCCCATAAATATGATCATTCTGATTTGACTTGAATGCACCAAAAACTCATTCGATCCAAGATGTGTATGACTTTCATTTTTTACAATTCTGCACAACACAAACAAAAAAATATTTTTTTATGTAGGTCAATTCAATGTAAGTGAATAGTGGCCAGACCTTTAAAGCTCCAAAAAGCACATAAATGCAGCATAAGAGTAATCCATAAGACTCCAGTGGTTTCATCAGCGTCTTCAAAATGGATCAAATTTGAAATCATGATCGTGCCTAGACATTGCAGTGAAAATGAGTAACAGTTTGGTTTGTTTTCACCCAAAACTAACTGAATCGCTTCAGAAGATAAGGATTTAACCACTGTAGAAGTATGGATAACTTTATGCTCCTTTAATGTGCTTTTTGAAGCTTGAAATATCTGGCCACCGTTTGCTTGCATTGACCAATAGAGCTGAAATATTCCTCTAAAATCTTTGTTTGCGTTCTGCAGATGAAAGAAAGTCATAAACATCTGGGATGGCATGAGGGCGAGTAAATGATGAGCAAATAAGTTGCCACGGGATAATTAACGGTTACATAATTGATTCAATTTACAAGTACTTTTGATACTGAAGTACATTTCTATCAGTTACTTTAATACTTTTACTTAAGTCGTTTACACTCGAGTTACTTCAACTTTTACTTGAGACAATTTCCATGAAGGTAACTTTACTTTTACTCAAGTATGACACGTGGATACTTTATGCAACATTGAGTATACCATAGATCAACATTACATCACACATATTGGCAACTCTCCACTCTAGACATCTGTATCGATCATTAAACAACCCATATACAGTGTAAACTGACAAATTCAAAGAATGCACAACCTTTAAAGAATGTTTTCAAGAATGTTCATTTCCCTGCACAGCCCTTGTTTTGGCTTTTTCCAGCTAGACAGAGTTTCCTTCAGTTTCCTGGTGGTGGCGTAGTGGCTAAAGCACAGGGCTGTTAATCAGAAGGTCGTTGGTTCGAACCCCTTGGCCACCACCATTGTGTCCTTGAGCAAGGCACTTAACTCCAGGTTGGTCCGGGGGGATTGTCCCTGTAATAAGTGCACTGTAAGTCACTTTGGATAAAAGCGTTTGGACAAATGCATAAATGTAAATGTTCACACTTGGCAGGTTTGGTTTGATTAAAACGAACTCTGGTGTGATTGCTGTTCATCTGCGGTTCATTTGACCAAGTGTGAGCGCTGTCACACGAACCTTGGTGTGCACTAAATAACGTACCGAGACCGTCTGAATAGTGGGTCTCGGTCCGCTTCCAAACGAACTCTTGAGCGGTTCGATTGATATGTGAACGCAACATGGACCAAAGACGTCTAAACGGACCACAAACAGGAAGTAATTTGCCTAATACTGACGTCAAACCTGGTTCTTCTCATCATAGGAGCCATGTTGCCCAGTACAGTTTGCGACAGGCGTCAGTACCGCCCATCAGCAGTCCTTGCAGCATATCTTCATTTGTGTGTGCAACGGAGGAATTCCTGGCGTTGTTTTGACGCCTTTACACATTTTATTAACTCTTCGTTTGTTCTCAGCTGGTAAAAATACCACCATAATCTCATTGATAATAATGCATCCTGTTCTATAATTTGTTGCATCATCTCTTAGATATATGAAACATTTATTCCATTTTATTATTTTTTAAATTGCTTCACTTTTACTCAGTCGGAGTATTTTGTAGATCCATTTGTGATATGCGTGCTGGGTCGCTAAAGACCCGAGGTATGTAATAATGTTTGGCTAAACACCCATTAAAGGGTCAAATAAAACATGCCTTTGTTACAGTATTTAAAACTAGACTTTTTATGCATTTTACTTCTTGCATTAAACATTTTGACTACTTTGTTGCAACGGATGTTTAAAAAAACAAATCTCTCACACATGTAAGCCATTTTAGAGCAAATAAATATGGAGCACCCAGCTCTAATGCATCAATGCAGCCGTTGTCTTGCGCAATCTTTTTCCGTATGGACCAAAATTCTATTTAAATCTTAAAGCTCAGCATGCCCGTCCTATGACATCTATCCTCGGACCTCATATTGTTCCCAAAAAGGTTACATCTGAAAGGTCAACGGACAAATTGCTTTAGCCATCAGGATGAGATTAAGCTAAATACAGCGAAGGGTTAGTCGATCACACCACTGACCCAGCAGCGACACTAATCCAGAGCTTCAAACACAGAGATGTTCTCTACTGAATCTGAACACTGCAACTGCTTTCTAATTAAAGACACAGATGGAATTAATTTGACGACAAACCTGTGAATATCACAAGTCAAAATGCTTGTGATTTAACATATTACCTGAAATCCAAATAAATGTAGGCTGGTTCCATGAAGCAGTATAAGGACATTAGCTTCTACACTGTCTGCTTGTGCACTGATGCAAGATATATTGTTCAGTTGTTATGTTAAGTACCTTTTATTTAAGTGTTACACTCATTGGACCAACCATAAATAGACTTTAACACTATGAATAGCTATTCTATACATTGATGACTCTGGCATAATTAACCATATTGTGGTATACTGTACCATCACCATGATATAAAATGATATACTCATAACATTCAAAACCATTTCTTCCTCACATTGGATTTTACTGTTGCTAAATGACAGTATAGTCTGTCTCTGCACATTTTTCATTCTCAAGAGTCCTCCTCGGGAGTGTCGATCCTGTGATTCTTCTCTGAAATCATTTGAAATGACCCAACAGACTCAGTGCTACAGCATATGCCTCATCTTTTATTGATGGCATTCATCCTAGACCTCTTAGAGAACAGAGTTAGCCTGCAGCCCTTAATACAGAGTGACCGCAATATGAGAATTCATTCAGCAATACAGCAAGGCTCTGTGAGATTACCAAAATCATAAATTTTCTAATGATGCTTTAGATTATCCAAAAATGCCCGACATCTTCCTCGATCATCCTGCATGAGCTCGGTTCCCAACCTGTTTATTTGAATCTGAGTGAATCTGATAAAATCATGTGTAGGTCATATTTCACACCAAAATTAAAGGAATATTCCAGGTTCAATACAAGTCAAGATCAATCGACAGCATTTGTGGCATAATATAGATTACCACAAAAATGTATTTTGAATTTCCCCTCCTTTTCTTTAAGGGTGTGTTCTCTTGGTCCTCTTGGTCCGAACCAAAAATGAAAATGATACATTTAGTCCTGGTTTGTTTAGCGATCACACTGGCATTTTTAACACCGAACCTAACGATACAAAACCAAAGCCATCAGGGGAAAGTCACGACCTGATTGGACAGCTTTTATGACGTATATTTGTTGACAGAACTTGCCGATCGTCCGAAACAATCCTGGCTGCTGGCGAAATGCGCTCGTTGTATGTATATATGTATATATGGGGGTATTTTTACCAGCTGGAATGCCTCCGTTGCACACACAAACGTAGATATGCTGCAAGGACGGCTGACGGGCGGTTCTGACGCCTGTCCCGAACTGTACTGGGCAACATGGCTCCTATGACGAGAAGAACCAGGTATGCTTGAGGTCAGTATTAGGCAAATTACTTCCTGTTTATGGTCCGTTTAGACGTCTTTGGTCCATGTTGCGTTCACATATCAATCGAACCGCACAAGAGTTCGCTTGGAAGCGGAAAGAGACCCACTATTCAGGCGGTCTCGGTACGTTATTTAGTGCACACCAAGGTTCATGTGACAGCATTCACACTTGTTCAAATGAACCGCACTAAAAATCGAAGTTACAGTTTGGCACTTACAATGGAAGTCAATGTGGCCAATTTCTGGAGGGTTTAAAAAATAAAAAGGCAGAAATGTGAAGCTAATAATTTTATAAAAGCTCTTGCATTAAATCTTCTGTGAAAACTTGTGTATTATTTGAGCTGTAAAGTTGTTTAAATTGTCGTTTTAGTGTTTCTTGACATTACGTTGTCATGGCAACAAAGTTATAAAATTGACTATAAATTTACATAAAAGGTTAGTAATTTTATCATACTAAAATCATGTTTACACGCATATTTCTTATGTCTCATGGCTATACTTTTCAAAAATGGGCCCCCACTGACTTCCATTGTAAGTGACTCACTGTAACCTCAAATTTTGTTTTGGAAAGAAAAGGAGGGACGAGTCAAAATAAATTTTTGTGGTAATCAACATTATGCCAAAAATGCTGTCGATTGAGCTGAACTTGTATTTAAAACAGAATATTCCTTTAAAAGAACAAACACACACAAAAATGTATAAATGTATACAAATAATGTGACATTTTTGCAGTAAAATACTGTAATCCATTTATTTTTTATTAAAATCAATGCACAACAAATACTACCACAATGTACAGAAATAATTTGTTTTAAAGTTAAGAAATGTTAGTTATGTTTTGAGATAATTAAAACAATTAAATATTGCAAAAATACTCAAATGTTCGAATTAAAATGATAAATCAAGCCATAAAGTACAAAGAGAGACCAAAGCTAAAGGGTGAAACTTTTACGGTGTTAAAATATCTCAACTGTAAGTAACCCATTTGCACTACACAACAATACGGACTCAACCAATGGCATGAGTTGGGGCGGGGACTTTCTATTCATCAACACCAGATGGGGGTGTATTTTGAAAGCTATTTTAAAACAATGTTTACATTCGGTGGCACAGAAATCACACACTAAATATAATTTCTTATTTCTTTCTTTGTTTTTGACTCTAATCTGACCAACAGGCTGATCTCAGGGCCATTAAAGCACACATTGACACATTCATCAAACAATAACCACACATTGTATCTTAAAGAACTGAGAATTGACTTTAACCATGTCGCTGTGAGCAACCACTGGAGTCTTGTTGATCCAGCGGGCTGTCATCGATCTTTTACATTATTGTGCTTAATGAGACACATCCAGACAACCCAGAGCACTGAAGGCCACACTGTTCATCTTATGATCTACTATAGCAGAGCAAATAAAACTTTTGGTACCACATGAGGGAGAGTAAATAATGACAACATTTTTCATTTTGGGGGAACCTCTCCCTTTAATTAATGAAGCGTGTACACACAAACACAAGGCCCTCTGATACTCCGAGGATGAGGGGGTGAATCAATAGCTCTCATAAATGATGAATGATAAAGTGGTACTCACGGCTGGCAGAGTTTGACCAGGTCATGGTCAGTGGTCGTCGGGGGCAACCCACGGATGTACAGGTTCGTTTTGCTGAGCTGATCCCAGCCGGCAGTGCTGCTGCTGCTGCTGTGATTGGTGCTGCTGTTGGTTCCAGGACTGGGCGGAGCCATCGGGTGGGAGGCGTGGCCAACAGGGGGCTGCCGGAAAATGAAACAAAACAAACTGCGGTCAGAATGGAAAGACTTCAAAACAAAACAGGCGGTTGAAAGGTAAACAGCGAGTTCTCTTTACGGTAGAGGAAACAGGCAAACAAAGCAATAGGGAGAGTATCTTCACAAATGTATAGGACAGAAAAACATGACTAGTATGAAACATAACTCTAAATACACATAGCATGAATGCAGTAAAGCACCTTTGCAACTCCACTCTCGTTTATGTGCACTCAATGAAATCTAGTCTTTCCAGACATCTCATTAATATTCACAAAATTATAACAGAAATCGATTTGTTTATTGGATTTGTTTATTATTAAAGGCTCGTAACGTGCTGATTAATAAAAATACATTTAGAAGGGAAAAACGTTTTGGTCTAAAAGGTGCTTTTGAAACCACGTTAACTCATGCGGCGCTTCATGTCTGCGCACATGCAGGTAAAGAGGCGATGCGTGCGGAGCGGGACAGGGCAGAAATGATGCATGTTTGGTGCTAGAGAACAATATTCAAGATTACAGCGCAGAAAGATCAGAGCTGTCGTCCACATCACTGTTGTTCTGTCGCGCTCTTCACTAGAGACGATGAGAGGACGCAACCGCTGTCATGAAGTCTTGCGGTGGGGATGGAATCAATCCAGTGTCCGACGTAGCCTAATCGTTAGCAAGGCAGCTAGCATTAGCAAGTTCATCCAGTCTGACCCTACGTTACCTCTGGCGCGTTGTGAGCGAAGCTGAGAGCATTTTCAATTAATTCCTATGAAAGCCGAGTGTCACGCTCGCAAGGTGGATCGTAGGATTGGCAGCGGTGCGGAGCAAGGTCTCTCCTAGCGCTGTGAGCGCCTTCGAGCGGATTTCGTCCGCCCCAGTGGAAACGCAGCCTGAGAAAGCCGAACTGCTTGTGTTTTAGCGACACGCAGTAAATATCGAAATTCCTTAAAAGCTTATCATGGATTTTCTATATCGTGATCTATATCGACATCATTATATCGCCCATCCCTATTATATATACACATATGCATACACACACAAAAGTTTGGAATAATGTTCAGATTTTTCTGTTTTGGAAGGAAATTGGCACTTTAATTCACCAAAGTGGCGTTCAACTGATCACAATTTATAGGTCAGGACAATACTGATGTAAATAACAGCACCATCACTATTTGAAAAAAGTAATTTTTGATCATATCTAGACAGCAGCAGCATCACTCAAACACATTATCCTTGAGATCATGATACATTGATGATTTGATACTAGAAAATCACTTGCCATTATATCAAACACAGTTGAAAGATATTTGGTTTATTAAATAAAGCTGAACATTGTCTTTGTGTTTGTTTTTGAGACTGGCAAATAAACTGGCATGTCTTAAGATCAATATTAGGTCAAAAATGGCAAAAAATAAAACAGATTTCTCTAGAAACTCATCAGTCAATCATTGTTTTGAGGAATGAAGGCGATACTGCAATATTTCATACAAAGTTGTAACTACAGTCTTCAAAGACAAAGCACAACTGTCTCTAACAAGGACAGAAAGAGATGTGTAAGACCAGATGTGCAACTAAACAAGAGGATAAGTACATCAGAGTCTCTAGTTTGAGAAATAGGCGCCTCACATGTCCTCCGCTGACAGCTTCATTGAATTCTACCCGCTAAACACCAGTTTCATGTGCAACAGTAAAGAGAAGACTCAGGAGGACTTATGGGAAGAATTGCAAAGAAAGAGACACTTTTGAAACCGAAAAACAAGAAAAAAAGGTTCGAGTGGGCAAAGAAACACAGACATTGGTCAACAGATAATTGGAAAAGAGTGTTACGGATCTTAACCCCATTGAGCGTTTGTGGGATCAGCTAGACTGTAAGGTGCGTGAGAAGTGACCGACAAGACAGTCACATCTATGGCAAGTGCTACAGGAAGTGTGAGGTGAAATGTCACCTGAGCATCTGGACAAACTGACCACTAGAATAACAAGTCAATTTTGAATTACAATTTTCAAATTGTTATAGTAATCATTCACGTTATTAATGTCCTGATTATTCATTGTGATCAGTTGAATGCAACTTTGGTGAATAAAAGTAGCAATTTCTTTCCATAAGAGCAAAATCTGTACATTATTCCAAACTTTTGCCTGCCAGTGTATATACAAACATGTATATATTATGTTGTTCCAAACCTTTCGTTCCAAAAGGCAACTATTGGCAAAACCGATATATCGGTCTGCCTCAAAACCCTCTATTAAATATATTGGCTAAATATGTCTTCACACAGCTGCCGATAATACACCTAGCTCAGCTGAACACATTTGACCATGTTTATACCCAAAATCAGAGCAGAAAATGTGAATATAAAGTCAGCCAATTCCATATTGGCCAGTCTGTTTCACACATAGATTAATATTGTCCAAACGAGCTATTGGACAACTTAAGTTCAAATATTGGACATCTAGTCTAGTCTGCAAGTATAAACACTAAGGGCCTGCTCCATCAATGAGTTTGGTAGACCGATAACAGTGGTTTCAAAATGTCAAGCACAACACGACCGGAATGTCGCAGCTCCGATAAATCTCTGTCCTGAAGGAAACGTGTGTACGGAGGACTCACTTCCTGCGTGCACAGAATCTCCTGAGCTCAAATGCTACACTGCTCTTGTTTGTCAGTATTAGGGAGGTGTCTACTGTGAAGATGTATATCTGGCAGCACATTGATCCATATCTGCAGTGCAGAGTCTTGTGCGTCTGAAAGCTGCTGTCAGCATAAAGTGGGTCCACAGGGGCCTGAAGCTCTGACCCTGGAGCAAAGCTGAAGGAGAGGATGCTTTCAGAATATAAAGGAAGTGAACGTGGTGCAGGAAGTCAAAGGATGAGACATTTCTGTGGAAATCGAAATCTAAACAACTCTGGTCAATCTATATATGTGAAGATGTGCAACAGACCCCAAACCTTGCAGTTTATCTCTAATATTCAGTGCAGGTGAAACGAGACTGATCTCATGAAAACAATTGGCAAGATTATATTGCAGGACTCCTTATACACATAACCGCAGTTCTGAAGTGAAACGTCCACTGTGTGGTGCTAAACGAGAGTAAAATGTTCTCCCAAACAGATGAGGATCTATCTCCCTACCCTCAACCTTAAACCTAAACCTGACCGACAGTGTCATAAAAGCAAATGAGAGATGAAAAACGCAAGCACGTCATTTTGTGGTGCTTCTATGACACTTTGAATTCACGTGTGGACTCGTGTGCTCTTCAGGACTTGTACCCGCTCCTTTACATCACACGTGCAACACTCGATCAGTCGAGCGATATGATCACACTCGAACAAGCTTGATTATATAATGCAAATGTTAAAATGAGTCGTGCACTAGAGTAATAGTGTTTTGATGTCATCAGATAGCATTGTGTGAGGAACAGATGAAAAGTAAGTGTTTATGAACTGATAATCTGCAGTTTTACTCGTTGCCGTTGTTGTTGTAGCGCCTCTACAATGCCAAAAAACAATTTTCTTAATGAGTATTTTTGCCTGGTTTCCAGTAAAAATATCTAAACAGTCTTAAAACAGCAAGCAAAACGGCATAAGATATCGTCATTATTTCTGATAAATCTAACGAAGTTTAGTGATGTTCGCGCTTTAAAAAAGAAACAAATATTTGCCAATGGGGTAAGAAAAATAAACTTGATTCAAAGGAAACCCCTTTGGCAGTTTTCCCCCATTGTTTTAAATCATAAAATAATACATTTTATTTGGTTTCTCCGATTAGCACCTCTAAATCTGAGGCCATGGTTCTTAGCAGGAAACCGATGGAGTGAGTACTCCAGGTAGGGAAGGAGATATTGCCCCAAGTGAAGGAGCTCAAGTACCTCGGGGTCTTGTTCACAAGTGAGGGGACAATGGAGCGGGAGGTTGGCCGGAGAATCGGGGCAGCGGGGGCGGTGTTGCACTCGCTCTATCGCACCGTTGTCACGAAAAGAGAGCTGAGCCGGAAGGCAAAGCTCTCGATCTACCGGTCAATTTTCGTTCCTACCCTCACCTATGGTCATGAAGGCTAGGTCATGACCGAAAGAACTAGGTCGCAAGTACAAGCAGCCGAAATGGGGTTCCTCAGAAGGGTTGTAGGCTTCTCCCTTAGAGATAAAGATGCTCAGTCATCCGTGAGGAGCTCGGAGTAGAGCCGCTGCTCCTTTGCGTCGAAAGGAGTCAGTTGAGGTGGTTTGGGCATCTGGTAAGGATGCCCCCTAGGTGCCTCCCTAGGGAGGTGTTTGAGGCACGTCCAGCTGGGAGGAGGCCTCGGGGAAGACCCAGGATTAGGTGGAGAGATTACATCTCCACACTGGCCTGGGAACACCTCGGGGTCCCCCAGTCAGAGCTGGTTAATGTGGCTCGGGAAAGGGAAGTTTGGGAACCCCTGCTGGAGCAGCTGCCCCCGCGACCCGACTTCGGATAAGCGGTTTATCTTGTTTTAAAAAATATTAACAGACAAAAATACTTATTCAGTATTTTTGTCTGTTAATATTCTTTAAAAGAAGATAAACTTACTTGACACGTAAAATGGCATAAGATATTAAGATTTGTTTTTGGAGAAACCGTCCATCCATCTTCAACCGCTTATCCGAAGTCGGGTCGCGGGGGCAGCTGTATTTTTGTCTTGTTTTTAGGGAAAAATTTATAAACATCCTTAAAATAATAAGAAAAAAAATGACTTACGAAGCAGAATGACATATTATATTAAATCTTGTTTTCAGAGAAATCTAACAAAATTGGGTGGGATCACGATTTGCCAGTGGGGTACGAGAAATAAACTTGTTTTCCCTTTGAATCAAGTTTTTTTTCTTACCCCATTAAAAGACAAAAAATCTTGTAATTTTGCTTCTCAAGTTAAATAATCTCGATTAGAAAATGTTTCAATATTTTTACTGAAAAATAAGGCAAAAATACTCAACAAGAAAATAAATTTTTTTGCAGTGTAAAAGACAAAGTGTACTTTGGTTTTCCACGAACTGCTACGTCTCGCCCAGAGCGCGGATGATGCAACATGCACAGTGTTTTAAAACATGCGGACAGTCCGTGTCTTTTTGGGGCATGTGCATGGCACGTCGAATGCGTCAGTGTGGGCTTGTGGTCAAAAGAGTATCCTTTGAAAGGCTGAACGCTTGACCATGAGATGGAAAGGCACATGATTAAAAAAAACAAAGTATGCCCTAGTATTAAGAGACAGGTGCAATATTATAGCCGAAAGTCAACCACACAATATACTCAAGCAAAGCAAAACCCAGAACTTTGGATTGATCTTTCAATTAAACCACACAATTAATTCCAAACTGTATTCAACCAACATCAATGACCCATATGACACATTCATTGAAAAACAACTTCATCTGTATTTGAAGCCAATGGCAGAGAAAATCAGGGAATGTTAGAAAAGGTTGAAGATCTGAGGAGGTCAACGCTTTGCTGGCTTCATTCTCTGTACTATCAAAGAGCTCTTGTGTAAAGTGCTGTGGAGGTCTTCCTGCTCAAGTGCCCTCGCTGTTAAACTGTGATTACCCCTTGCGCTCTTTTATGGAAGTAACAAGGAGGAAGTGTTCGGAACCTCTGGAATGCAGCAGTGACACAGTTCACTGGATGCGCTCCAAAGAGAGGAAAACTGTCTGCCATCTATCCATTAAATACAAATTTGTCTACTCCATTAAATTAACAGGACGTTCATTGTTAAAATCTCCTGTATTATATATATGCGAAAGTTTTAGCATAAAAAAAGTAAAAATGCTACATTTAAAAACTGGTCGGTATTTACCTTATATATGGTGAAAAATCCATGTAATGGTACGACAATGCAACAATAATGACTGACCTTATAGCTAATGGTGAACATTTACAATAGAGTCAAGTCAAGTGGTTTTTATTGTCGTTTCAACCATATACAGTTAGTACAGTACACAGCAAAACGAGACAACGTTCCTCCAGGACCATGGTGCTACATAAAAACAACAAAGGACCAACATAGGACCACATGAGACTACACAACGAAATAAAATACATATATAAACTACCTATATAAAGTGCACGTGCAAACATGTGCAAAAAGTACGGGACAGTACAACAAATTACTGACAATGAACAGGACAATAGACAGTGCAGCGCCGACCAGTACTCAGTAGTGCAAAAAGATGACAGTTTCTAAAAATGTAAACATAACATACTATGAGATAATGTTCTATGCACATAGCAGTTATTGAGGTAGCAGACGGTTATAAAGTGACAGTAATTAAAGTGCAACTCAGGACATGTGTGTGTCAAACCAGTCTCTGAGTATTGAGGAGTCTGATGGCTTGGGGAAGAAGCTGTTACACAGTCTGGCCGTGAGGGCCCGAATGCTTCGGTACCTCTTGCCAGACGGGAGGAGGGTAAAGAGTTTGTGTGAGGGGTGTGTGGGGTCGTCCACAATGCTGGTTGCTTTGCGGATACAGTGTTTTTTGTAAATGTCTTTGATGGAGGGAAGAGAGACCCCAATGATCTTCTCAGCTGTCCTCACTATCCTCTGCAGGGCTTTGCGGTCCGAAACGGTGCAAGTCCCAAACCAGGCAGTGATGCAGCTGCTCAGGATGCTCTCAATAGTCCCTCTATAGAATGTAGTGAGGATGGGGGTTGGGAGATGTGCTTTCCTCAGCCTTCGAAGAAAGTAGAGACGCTGCTGGGCTTTCTTGGTGATAGAGCTGGTGTTGAGGGACCAGGTGAGGTTCTCCGCCAGGTGAACACCAAGAAATTTGGTGCTCTTGACGATCTCCACAGAGGAGCCGTCGATGTTCAGCGGAGTGTGTTCACCTTGTGCTCTCCTAAAGTCAACAACCATCTCTTTTGTTTTGTCGACATTCAGGGACAGGTTGTTGGCTCTACACCAGTTCGTCAGCAGCTGCACCTCCTCTCTGTATGCTGACTCGTTGTTCTTGCTGATGAGACCCACCGGTCGTGTCATCGGCGAACTTGATGATGTGATTCGAGCTGTGCATTGCTGCACAGTCGTGAGTCAGCAGAGTGAACAGCAGTGGACTGAGCACACAGCCCTGGGGGCCCCAGTGCTCAGTGTGGTGGTGGTGGAGATGCTGTTCCCGATCCGGACTGACTGAGGTCTCCCAGTCAGGAAGTCAGGATCCAGTTGCAGAGGAGGTGTCCAGGCCCAGCAGGTTCAGCTTTCCAATCAGGTGCTGGGGAATGATTGTGTTGAATGCTGAGCTGAAATCTATGAACAGCATTCGAACGTATGAGTCCTTATTGTCTAGGTGGGTGAGGGCCAGATGGAGGGTTGTGGTGATGGCATCGTCCGTTGAGCGGTTTGAACGATACGCAAACTGCAGTGGGTCTAGTGAGGGGGCAGCTGGGTCTTAATCTGCCTCATGACGAGCCTCTCGAAGCACTTCATGATGATGGGTGTAAGTCGCGACGGGACGGTAGTCGTTGAGGCAGGACACTGAAGACTTCTTTGGCATGGGGATGATGGTGGTGGCCTTGAAGCACGTTGGAACAACGGCGCTGCTCAGAGAGCTGTTGAAGATGTCGGTAAGAACATCTGCTAGCTGGTCTGCACATCCTCTGAGCACTCTGCCAGGAATGTTGTCTGGTCCAGCAGCCTTCCATGGGTTGACTCTACGTAGAGTTTTCCTCACATCTGCCGTGGTAAGACAGAGCACCTGGTCGTTGGGAGGAGGGGTGGACTTCCTCGCCATCACGTCGTTCTGCACTTCAAACCGAGCGTAGAAGTCGTTCAGCGCATCTGGAAGGGAGGCATCTTTGTCACAGGCAACTGATGTTGTCCTGTAGTTGGTGATGACCTGGATGCCCTGCCACATGCGCCGCGTGTCACCGCTGTCCTGGAAGTGACTGTGGATTCTCTGGGCATGTCGCGCTTTGCCTCTCTGATTGCCCGTGACAGTTTGGCCCTAGCTGTTCTTAGGGCTGCCTTATCGCCTGCTCTGAAGGCGGAGTCTCGGGACCTCAGCAGCGTGCGCACCTCCGCAGTCATCCACGGCTTCTGGTTGGAGCGTGTGGTGATGGTCTTGGAGAAAGTGACATCATCAATGCACTTGCTGATGTAGCTGGTCACTGATGCTGTGTATTCCTCCAAGTTGGTAGAATCGCCATATGTTGCAGCCTCCCTGAACATGTGCCAGTCAGTACACTCAAAACAGTCCTGAAGAGCAGAGATGGCTCCTGCTGGCCAGGTTTTCACCTGCTTCTGAAGCGGTTTTGTGCGTCTGACGAGCGGTCTGTATGCTGGAATTAACATAACAGAGATGTGGTCTGAGTAGCCGAGGTGGGGCGGGGCTCCGCCCGGTCACGCGCCTGGGATGTTTGTGTAAACAAGATCAAGCCGTTCGCCCCTCTCGTTGCAAAGTCCACATACTGATGGAATTTAGGGAGCACTGTCTTGAGATTTGCATGGTTGAAATCTCCGGCGACAATAAACAGTCCGTCGGGGTGAGCGTTCTGCAGTTCGCTCATAGCCCCATACAGTTCACAGAGCGCTTCCTTAGCGTTAGCGCTGGGGGAATGTAAACTCCGGTTATGCAAACAGTGGTGAATTCCGTGGTAGATAAAAAGGTCTGCATCTAACAGTCACAAGCTCCAACAGCGATGAACAGTAACTAGAGACTAACATAGAGTTCTTGCACCATTCCGTGTTGATGTAAACACACAAGCCACCACCGCGAGTCTTACCGCAGAGAGCTGTATTTCTGTCGGCACGAATAGATTCTGTTTAGCAACAATATATGTACTGTTAAAGTAAAATGTGTAAAAAATACATAAATATTAATATATATATATATATGGTAAACCGTACGACTTACCTATTCTTTAATGGTGAACTGTATATATTTTGTTTAACAAGACAAAATAATTACTTTTAGAGCAAAATATTGAAGAAACGTTTTTATTATAAAAAAGAATGATTTAATGGCAACATTTTACTGTATATTTATATTTACCAAGAAAATATATGTAACTAAAATAAAACTAAATAACAAAAATACATATTTTAACTAAAACAAAAAAATAAAACAAACAAAAAAATAAGTAAAACGTATAATTGAACTTAAGGTGAGAAAAAAAATAAGACAATAAATGTACTTTTACAGTAAAAAAAATTAAAAAAATAAAATCTATCTATCTATATTTTTTTTTTTTTTTTTATTTATTATGAAGCATGATTTATCTTATGGTTAATGGTATAAATGAACCGTATATATGTTTAACAAGAAAATACATATGCCTTAACGGTGAAATCTTGGAACTAAAATAAAAACATATTTAAAAACAGAATTAAATAACAATAATAAAAAACTACATGTACTTTTACAGTAAAATGTGAAAAAAAAAAATACATAAATATTATAAGGTAAAATGGACAACTTACCTTTTCAATAATGGTGAACTGTATATATTTTGTTTAACAAGACAATATAATTACTTTTACAGTAAAATATTGTAAAAAAAATAAATTATAATAATTATAAAAAAGAATGCTTGACCTTAAAGTTAAATGGTAAAATGTTACGGTATATTATGTTTACCAAGACAAAATACGTACATTTACTGTGAAATCTTGTAACTAAAATAAAACTAAATCACAAAAATAAATATTTTAAATAGAAAATTAAATAGTATATAAAAGAGTCATACGTTCAGGAATCGGACTGCACTGATCACGCTCTAGATTCAAAACAGTAAATAAGTCAAAAGTATAATTGAACTTGCAGTGAGAAAAAAATTATATGAGTGAATATATTTAAAAACATTTTAAATAATTAAAAAAAAATTAAGTAAAAAGTATTATTGACATTACAAGATAATACATGTTCTTTTTTTTATAAAATACCAAAAAATAAATGTTTTCTGGACGTGAAAAGTATGATAAGATTAGTTAGAGACAATATTATGTTTAAGACAATAAATTAATTTCCTTCTGGTGCTTTTTAGAGCTTGTCACTATAAATAATAATCAACTTTCATTAGACTATATAGAAAAGAGCCGTTCGGACACAATGTTCGGTCCAACATATTGTGTTTCACAATTCCAAGCAAGAAAATAATTCTGGTTTGGAACAACATGAGAGTGAGTTAATGATGACCAAATTGTCATTCAGGCTTCAACTATTTCTTTAATTTCCGCAAAAAAACAAAACAAAGACAGCTCTGAAAAGCCCAAGATTGTCAGGTGCTGAAAACCACAGATCTGAGCTCCGTGAAATCCAGTGGTGCTGAACAAAATATCATTTCATTAAAGGTCTAAACACAAAGAGATCATTTATGGGTCGGCCATAGTTTAATGCAGCTGTATAAAGACAAGGCGGCATGAACGGACAAATCAGATTTGAGTTTAATAAGAGGGTTAGCTATTAAGAATGCAACTTTTATGATGTTATTTTTGGTCTTTTTAAGGAGCTTGACAGACATGGCCACTATGAACTGTCATTGCCTGGAAGAGCTGAGTGAAGATCCTTCAAAATTGTGAATAATTGATGACATGAGTGTTATTTTTAGGTGAACCATTCCTTTAAACATCACCAACAGTAACTAGTAATCTATAACGACTGAGAGTGTAACAGTGACAGGGTGATAGAAGGGCCCGTTTCTATTCTAGACGAAAAGAAAGATGTCATCCTGTAGAGTGATGACTTAACTTGTACTATCATTGTGCTCTGAGAGGATGCATTGGAAATCAGCACAGTCAGTCACGTTGTCGGTCAAAAGGGAAGTCCTTGAAGCGTGCTAATCTCTTTAAACGCTCACAGGATGAAAAGTTCAATAGTATCACGATCTGGCATTTCAAACTGCTGTTCATAAAAATGTACACCGAAAATTAAGTGCTTTTATAAAACTGTTCTGGGACAGTGATCGCCGACATCTCTGTGAGATATGAGTTTTTCCCTTTTAAACATGCAATGACATATTCATTAAAGTAATTAAATAAATACTGTAGGGTTCAAAGGTCTGACAGCGCTAGTTAAAGTATTTTATATTCTTTTCTAATTTAGCAAACTTCTTCATTACACATTATTCACGCTGTAGATTCAAAAGAACCGATTTAAAAGAGTCATATGTTCGGGAATCGGACTACACTGGTCACGCTGTAGATAAAAAAAAAACAATTTAAAAGAGTCATACGTTCGGGAATTGGACTGCACTGGTCACGCAGTACGCATCACGCTGAAGATTCAAAAGAACCAATTTAAAAGAGTCATACGTTCGGGAATCGGACTACACTGGTCACGCAGTATGCATCACGCTGAAGATTCAAAAGAACCAATTTAAAAGAGTCAAACGTTCGGGAATCGGACTACACTGGTCACGCAGTAGGTATCACGCTGTAGATTCAAAAGAACCAATTTAAAAGAGTCATACGTTCGGGAATCGGACTACACTGGTCACGCAGTAGGTATCACGCTGTAGATTCAAAAGAACCAAATAAAAAGAGTCATACGTTCGGGAATCGGACTGCACTGGTCACGCAGTACGCATCACGCTGAAGATTCAAAAGAACCAATTTAAAAGAGTCATACGTTCGGGAATCGGACTACACTGGTCACGCAGTACGCATCACGCTGAAGATTCAAAAGAACCAATTTAAAAGAGTCATACGTTCGGGAATCGGACTACACTGGTCACGCAGTACGCATCACGCTGAAGATTCAAAAGAACCAATTTAAAAGAGTCAAACGTTCGGGAATCGGACTACACTGGTCACGCAGTAGGTATCACGCTGTAGATTCAAAAGAACCAATTTAAAAGAGTCATACGTTCGGGAATCGGACTACACTGGTCACGCAGTAGGTATCACGCTGTAGATTCAAAAGAACCAAATAAAAAGAGTCATACGTTCGGGAATCGGACTGCACTGGTCACGCAGTATGTATCACTCTGTAGTAATTTGTTCCGGAATCAGATTACACCGGTCATACTTTAGATTTTGCAAACCAGCTCGTGAGAGTTATTTGTTTGGGAATTGGACAACACAAGTCATGCCATAGGTTTTGAGCTGTAGATTTAAAAGAACCGGCTCGTAAGAGTCATTTGTTGAGTAATCAGGATACATTGGTCCTGCTCTGTGTTTCGTGCTATAAATTCAGTAGCGAGGCAGCCATGCTGCTGATTTGCGCTACAGGAAATATATTAGGAGTATTTTAGCACAATGTCCTGTCCAAAATAGCAGTAAAAGCACATTCAGGAACCTTTAACAGAACTGAAAGTCATGAAAATCATACGGTTGCAATATTTATTTTAATGGAAATGGTTCCTGTTCTTGGTTCCCAACACTAATTATTGGCACAATTTTAGTGAAAAAATGAACAGAAAAATCGATATGTTTTCGAGAATCTTTTAGTATTTGGTATGTCCTGCAAATCGAGCTAGCATATATTCCTGATTATTTAATGTTATCCGGTATGATTTGAGAACCTAACTTCAAACTCATTTCTTCTTTGCTTGACATCATGGGAAAATCAAAAGAAATCAGTCAAGACCTCAGGAAAACAATTGTGGACCTCCACAATCTGGATCGTCCTTGGGAGCAATTTCCAAATGCCTGAAGTCACCACGTTCATCTGTACAAACAATAGTACACAAGTATAAACACCATGTGACCACACAGTCATCACACCGCTCAGGAAGGAGACGCATTTTGTCTCCTAGAGATGAACATAGTTTGGTGCGAAAAGTGCAAATCAATCCCAGAACAACAGCAAAGGATCTTGTGATGATGCTGGAGGAAACAGGCAGACGAGTATCTAGATCCACAGCAAAACCAGACCTATATCGACATAACCTGAAAGGCTGCTCAGTAAGGAAGAAGCCACTGCTCCAAAACCTCCATAAAAAAGCCAGACTACAGTTTGCGAGTGCACATGGGGACAAATGTCTTACTTTTTGGAGAAATGGAAGATATTTGGGGGTGGCAGCATCATGTTGTGGGGTGCTTTTCTGCAGGAGGGACTGGTGCACCTCACAAAATAGATGCATCATGAGAAAGGAAACTGATGTGGATATATTGAAGCAAAATCTCAAGACATCAACCTGGAAGTTAAAGCTCGGTCACAAATGGGAAGTTTGTGGGCAGAACTGAAAAAGCGTGTGCGATCAAGGAGGCCAGCAAACCTGACTCCGTTACACCAGTTCTGTCTGGAGGAATGGGACAAAATTCCAGCAACTTATTGTTAGAAGCTTGTGGGAGGATCCCCAAAATATACATTGTATGTAAACTTCTGACCCACTGGGAATGTGATTGTAAAGGGATTAACGGAAAGAACCAGCTTGACAATATAAATAATATTTTAATATAAAACTGAACCAAAAATGACACACACACACACACACACACACACACACACACACACACACACACACACACACACACACACACACACACACACACACACACACACACACGACAGCTGTCCGTAAATCTCTCTCTCGCGCGCATTGCCGTCTTTGGTCAGACTTTATCCCTCTCGGGGGCTAATTAGCCTGATTAGTGTGCGGAATCACGACCCGCCCTCCGCCCTGCCACAGTGATGAAATTAAAAAAAGCTGATATAAATAATTCTCTCTACAATTATTCTGACATTTCACATTCTTATAATAAAGTAGTGATCCCAACTGACCCAAGACAGGGAATGTTTTCTATGATTAAATGCCAGGAATTGTGAAGTTTAAATGTATTTGGCTAAGGTGTATGTAAACTTCTGACTTCATATATATATATATATATATATTTATTTGGTCTGCATAACAGCATACATGGTCCAAGAAAACAGGGAGTCTATTTGTCATGCCATGACTTCATCTGTTTTCAGGACAAACCTCTCAAAACAAAACAAAACATCTCATCTGACCATTGCATCACAGAACAGCCTTCCAAACAGGAAATGTGGCATTAAGTGGGACTACAAGTGGACAAAGAACATCTTTGAGGAAAAGAACCCAGCGTTTCCCCTGTAAGGTCCTCTTCCCTGACGAAAAGCCACACATTCCCAATGGAACTGGCTTTTCTTAGGAACTCAAAGCCTGTTTGTATCATACATCTGTTAGACTATTCAGCCCAGCAGGGAGAGTTTGGCGTCTTATCAGAGCACCACAGACTCAGTCAGCCCATCATATCCGTGCTGGAAATACGCTGAACTTCCAGTAACCGCCCTCACACTACTTGGCATGCTCTGTGGCTAAACCGGGCTATGAATATATGAATAATCCTTGAGTGACCCCCCCCCCACCCCTTTCCTTTTCTATTAAGCGGTCAATCTGTAACCGTGCTGCTGATAAATCACATTTAATTATTAGAAGCTGCACGTAAAAGCATGCATTTCACAACAAGCAAATCATCAAGGCTTCCACAGCTTGAAAAAGCAACACTAATTCCAGTGTTATTCACTGACATGACAAGGTCACCTGGTAACATCTGAACTCAAGAGTTCTACCTGTACAGTTACGTTGATTTATTGTAAATAGTTGTTTCGTGTGATGACACCTGGTTATCTTTGGTCAAGTTAAACCCAGATAGCACTCACAGTTCTCCTTGTGCATTTGCAACGGAAGTACAGGTTTATATGCATTTCTGTGCAGAAATAAGTTTATTTGATATTTGACATAGAATCAGTAATAAGCTGTGTTATTTTATGAACTAAATTTGAGCCCATTATTAAGTTGAAACAACAACAAAGTTGAAATAGTAAATCGGAGTTGTCTACTTGCATCTAGATACCTTAATGTCAATAGTTAAGTTCATTCTTTATGAACACCAAGTTGAGTTCACTTAATTACACAAGATTTGGAGGCCATTACTCAATTCAATTGAGGGTATGAGTTTAATCAATTAATTGAGTCATCTTATTAGGGTTTCCAGGGCAAAGTCAGAAGAAAATAATAAAATAAAATTATTTTTGGACTGTTAAGATTGTTTTGCATTGTGACCATAACAGGGTATTACACCCCCAAAAATCGCATCTTAGTACCAGCCCTGATTGTGACATTATATTTGTACAATTAAGTACTTTCCCCAAAAATTCTCACCTGTAAAAGAGTAAAAGTCGTGAAACATGTCCAGGACGCATTTCACCCCAAAATCAAAATGACAGAACTAAGAAACTCTACTGTGCATAAAGTAAATGAAGGCCCTTTGTAGCCATACTTTTCAAGACATTTACTTTTATGACAACTAAACATATTTTCAGCTCACTCTCACTCCCATAATGCATCCAGATGTGTTACTTTTCAGTTTGTGTCATTCACATTCATCTAATTCTCATTACTGTAAGTTACTTTTTTCTGTATAACATTACAATGACTGTAATTCAATTATTTTGAAATCAAAGGCTACAACAAAGACTACCATGGAGTACAAATACTTTACAATCTCATTATAATTAACATTACAACAATGATACTGTATTTCCCCATTGTGTACATGGAATGCACATGAAATGCATGTGTAATAAATGTATGCACACAATGAGATTAGAGACCAGTTTAATGAAAAGTGTAATCTGAGAGCACACAGGATGCATTAATTCAGCACTGTGACTTTTGACCATTACAGGTTGGGTTTAATGGATTAACTGCACAGCAGGAAGGGCTGTGGATGAATATTCCCATCGGAAGAAAATGTTGTGACGCGCATGAGACACGTAAAAACTTGATCAAATGCAGGCCTATTTTTAAACCGGTGGGACGGGTTTGATTAGGAGGGGGTGGAAGAAGAAAGATGATAAAATTATGAATGAGAGCAATAGAATTAAACGCTAACGTAACAAAACACATCCATCGGTGGGAGAAGAAATGACAGCTTTTATTTATTCATCAGTTTCATGGTGTTCTATAAAGAACACTAGTAGTAGTCATTAATCTGTCAATCATCGCAAGTCCTGCCCCGAACGTTCCATTCACATGATACATTGTTACTGTTATTATAAAAAGTGCGAAAACGTCATAACAGTTTCCGCAAACATCTAATTGACGCGAATAATTTGGAATTGTGACTTCAAAACCCCACTTCCACACTTTCAACAACAAAGAAGGCCACAGTTTAAGTGAAATGTATACATGTGTACCTGTTTACGAATATACGACGTCCTCACTGGGTGGCCAGAATTCGCAAAAATCATCGTCAGCAAGCGAATCTTCGCCGACGGACGAAACAATTTCTTCCAAATGTCTCTCAGTCTTGTTGTGCGTGCTACTATCCGAGATTAGAGGGTAAAGTTGTATATTTGGCTCTATCAAACATAGAGACCGAGCTGTGATGTCATATAGTCCCGCTTTAAAACGGAGGACCAAAATATATGTTGCGGAAGTATGAGCAGCATGTATCCCACAGAGCGCTCTCTTTAGTCGGCGTGCCAAACCCGTCTGCTCCGCACAGTTCATTGATCTGCGGTGACTCCTCCACTCAACGACACCTCCCACTACAGAAGCAACCATTGCACTCTCTTCATAGGGGAGTTGTGCACACAACTAACACTTTAACACATGAAAACAAGTCTTTTTGGAAGTACATTACAGCTCATTTGCATTTTGTTGATCTATTTATACATAGATGTGCAATTTGCACATTTTAAAGCATTACAGTTTATCGAAGGATATGATGTTATATTTCACTGGCCCCCTTTGGATAGCATTGGTTGCCTTTGGCTTGCATACTTCACATTCTTGAGTTAGCCATCAGGTTTTGTGGTTTTACAATTTGTTATTTGCTATATGGACTGATTTCAGTTTGAAAGGAGAAGACAAATGAACTGTAACTGAGATAATAATAATAATAATAATAATAATAATCCAAATAAAATATTCTATACCAATGGTCAATTGCTCTTGACAATAAGTTGACATGAGGGTCAACTACTCCCTTATAGCATAGATAGATAGATAGATACACACTGATCAGCCACAACATTAAAACCACTGACAGATAATTTATTTATTTTCTCATTACAATGGCACCTGTCAAGGGGCGGGACATATTCGGCAACAAGTGAACAGTCAGTTCTTGAATCTCATGTGTTAGAAGCAGGAAAAATGGGCAAGCGTAAGGATCTGAGCGACTTTGACAAGGGACAAAATGTGATGGTTTAGTCGACTGAGTCAGAGCATCTCCAAAACGGCAGGTCTTGTGGGGTGTTCCTGGTATGCAGTGGTTAGTACCTACCAAACCGGCGACAGGGTCATGGGCTCCCAAGTCTCATGAATGTGCGTGGGAAGCAATGGCTTACTCGTCTGGTCCGATCCAACAGAAGAGCTCCTGTAGCACAAATTGCTGAAAAACGTAATGCTGGCCATGATAGAAAGGTGTCAGAACACACAGTGCATCGCAGCTTGCTGCGAATGGGGCTTGCATTGCCACAGATTGGTCTGAGTGCCCATGCTGACCCCTGTCCCCTGCCGAAAGTGCCTACAATGGGCATCAGAACTGGACCATGCAATGTGAACAGAAATGGAAATGGTAGCCTTGTCTGATGAATCACATTTTCTTTTAGATCATGTGGACGGCCAGTGCGCATGCGTCATTAACCTGGGGAAGAGATGGCAGCAGGATACACTATGTGAAGAAGACAGGCCGGAGGAGGCAGTGTGATGCATTGGGCAATGTTCAAACAAAGTCGAGCTGCTTGAATTCTTGCCCCAGGAGTGGCATAAAGTCACCCAACAGCGATGTGAAAGACTGGTACAGAGCGTGCCAAGACTCATGAAAGATGAGATTGAAATCAGGATTATTAAGTCAAAACATTATTATTGTGTTTAAAGATGAATATGAACTTGTTTTCTTTGCATTATTCAAGCTCTGAAATCTTTTTTTGTTATTTTGACCAGATGACATTTTCTGCAAATAAATATTTTAATTGGAATTTGGGAGAAATGTTGTCAGTACTTTATAGAATAAAACTAAAATGTTCATTTTACTCAAACACACACCTATAAACAGTAAATCCAGTGAAACGGATCATTTTGCAGTGGTCTCTTCCAGAGCTGAATATATATATTTTTTTACTTTATTATCGGTGTCTTGTAGTTTTTCTCTGTGCACGGGAAGCTTCTGTCACCAAGACAAATTCCTTGTGTATAAGCACACTTGGCAATAAAACTTCTTCTTCTTCTTAAAAAGACTTCTTCTGTGTTATGAAGTGTTGAAGAGCTAATGTGAGTGCAAGATCTTTGATTGCAATAGGGGTCAAAACATGTCAACTGAGACATCTAATTTCTGTGATCATGCATTTCGTAATTCTTCATTATTTTGAAATGGCGACTTTCATTACTGTTATACATTTAATTGCTGTGCATTCATTGTAAATCAGAGGAAAATGCTTTATGGATTTGGTCAAACACCATTTTCAGGATAGCTGCAGAGACCTGTTAATATATAGGATGCAACATATTAGTTAAATATATATAAATTATGAATAATAGATATTATATATTATAATATAAGATTATAATATTAATTAAATATTGTGACAGGGCGGAGGGCGGGTCGTGATTCCGCACACCCGGCCCCTAATAAGGCTAATTAGCCCTCTAGAGGCATAAAGGCTGACCGGAGATGGCAGTACGACAGAGAGAGAGAGATTTACGGACAGCTGTCCGACACCTTTGAGTGTGTGTGTCTGTGTGTGTGTGTGTGTGTGTCTCTTTGTTCAAGTTTCTTATTAAAATATTATTTATATTGTCAAGCCGGTTCTCGCCTCCTCCTTTCCATTAATCCCTTTACAAATATATATAGTTAAATATATGTATTAGCATTTGGCAGATGCTTTTGTCCAAAGCGACTTACATTATATTCAAAACTTGTCATTGTTTGAATAGTCGGCCTTAAATAGCCTACTAATGGAAAGTTGACATTTGTCAACTAATTGACAAACTAGTTTCACACTCTTGAACCATTTAAAAGAAATATTCCGGGGGAAGTTCAGCTCCGTCAACAGTATTTGTGGCATAATGTTGATTACAACAAAATTGTATTTTGACTCGTCCCTCGTTTTCTTTAAAAAATCTAATATTGAGGTAACAGTGAGGCATATTATAATTGTATAAATGCACTTTCATTAATTCTTCTGTTAAAACTTGAGCAATAATTGAGCTGTAAAGTCGTTTTTACAGTCGTTTTAGGGTTTATTGAGATGACATCATCATGGGAACGAAGTTATAAAATTGGATATAACTCTACACGGATTGACCCCATTGATTGTCATTGTAAGTGCCTCACTGGAACCTCGATATTTGCTTTATTTTAAGAAAAGGAGGGGCAAGCCAATAAATGTGTGTGTATGTGTGTGTGTGTGTGTGTGTGTGTGTGTGTGTGTGTGCGTGCGTACGCGTGTGTGCGTGAGCGTATGTGTGTGCGTGCGCGAGCATGTGTGTGTGTGTGTATACGTGTGTGCGTGTGTGTATGTGTGATCGTGTGTGTGTGTGATCATGTGTGTGTGTGCGTGCATGTGTGCATGTGTGTGCGTAAGTGTGTGTGTGTGTGTGCGTGTGAGCATGTGTGTGTGTGAATGTGTGTGTGCGTGCATGTGTGTGTGTGTGTGTGAGCATGTGTTTGTGTGTGTGCATGTGTGTGTGTAAGTGTGTGTGTGTGTGTGTGTATGTGTGTGTCATAATTGTAATGCCTTCTAAACACTCAGCACATCAAATCTCTCTCTATCTCTCTCAAATATGCGGAGGCTCTGATGAACATGCCACACATCCTCAACTCTAAACACTTCATTTCCTGTTGTCTTCTTAAATAACTTGCTATGAGCTCATAATTTTCGATTTCAGCCCGCTGTTTTGAATAGAAATGTGATTTTTGGAGCACTAAAAACACCTTGTGGTATCAATAATCCCCAGCTATGCCAAAGCGTGCTGAGACAGCAATCTTATAGTCGATAGTTAGAATGTAAATGGGTCATTTACATTCCCACAGAGTGCATGGAGTCAGATCTTTGCCCTTAGAAATATGCTCCTTTACTATTTATGACACAAATCATGTTGGAAAACATACAGGCAGGGCTGGACGGGTAATCTGGCATACCGGGAATTTTCCCGGTGGACCGACACACTTTTGGGCCAATCAGGGGTCTAATGGCCATCGGGAGAACCGAGTGGCCAAACGTGCAGAATGGGCCACGATAAGAAACAATGAGCCACCACATTATGCAGAATAGGACAGCGAACACGTCCGTTTCTCTTCCCAGTCCAGCCCTGCATACAGCTAAACTACACAATTAGAAATCGGGTCTCTAAGACTATGATATTGTGTTCAATTTCAAAGCAAACAGAGACTATTTTAGAGGACCTGAAATAAATGTTGTATAAACTTATACATAGTAAAATTATTGATGTTATTGTTCAAATTAATTCTATGCTGTTTTGCGGTAATTTCCATATCAATCACGATTAAACTGGTAGAAATCTATATTTATTTTATTACTTGTACGATGGCCAGCAGTACTTCTTTCGGTCATTGATCAACCCTATCCCCTTGATTTCGATTCAGATTCGCGATCTGTCTTGTTAAACAATCGTTCAGGGCCTTGTTTCCAAATAACAACTGGTTAAGACCGTTCTCTACGAGCGATTATAAGAACGTTTGTTATTATTTGAGCACGTTTCCTGCACTTAACAAGAACTTACAAGGCTTTAAGTGCTACTTAAGAGAGTCGCTGTCCATCTACGTGTAGTGCTGAAAAGTTAACGTAGTGCTGCTTGTCATTGTAACTTCATTATATTTGTACGTAACTTTCAGGGACTTGTTTCCCAATAACAACTGGTCTTAGTGGTTAAGAGCACTATCCACGAGCGATTTTAATGTTTGTTATTTTGTCAGAGCGTTTCTTCATGTTAACTGCACTTAAAATGAACAGACACGCTTTAAGTGCTAATTAAGAGAGTCGCTGTCCATAAATGTGACGAGCTGGAATGTGACCATAGTTCTGCTTGTCATAGTAACTTCATTATATTTGTGCGTAACGTTATGAATATTTTTAATTTACCATGCTAGAAATTAGGGCTGGGCGATAAAATGATATCGATATTGTGGCAGCGGGGGCGTGGTCAAGCGCTCGTACGGGAGAGAAAGCGGTAAGGGCGCTCTCACCTGAGCTAAATTATGTCTAACACCTGTCTCTAATTACAGTAGAGCGAGGAGAGCGGATAAAAAGCCAGCAGCCACAGAGCAGAGGGAGACGGACGTACAGCAACTCAGCGTTCCTGTGCTTACGTGTGTGTGTGTGTGTGTGTATGGTTGCACATTATAAAGAACCATTAAAAGACTTACCTTGTGCCAGATCCCCAGTTTCCCTGTCCTCCTTGAGAAGGTCGTTACAGATATATATCACGATAAAGGAAATCTACGATAAGCTTTTGAGGAATTTTCTATATTTACTGCGAGTCGCTAAAACACAAGCAGTTCGGCTTTCTCAGGCTGCGTTTCCACTGGGGCGGACAAAATCCGCTCGAAGGCGCTCACAGCGCTAGGAGAGAGTTCGCTCCGCACCGCTGCCAATCCTACGATCCACCTTGCGAGCGTGACACTCGGCTTTCATAGGAATTAATTGAAAACGCTCTCAGCTTCGCTCACAACGCGCAGTGGTAACGTAGGGTCAGACCGGATGAACTTGCTAATGCTAGCTGCCTTGCTAACGATTAGGCTATCCCCACCGCAAGACTTCATGACAACGGTTGCGTCCTCTCATCGTCTCTAGTGAAGAGCACGACAGAACAACAGTGATGTGGACAACAGCTCTGATCTTTCTGCGCTGTAATCTTGAATATTGTTCTCTAGCACCAAACATGCATCATTTCTGCCCTGTCCCGCTCAGCACACATCGCCTCTTTACCCTGCATGTGCGTAGACATGAAGTGCCGCATGAGTTAACGTGGTTTCAAAAGCACCTTTTAGACCAAAACGTTTTTCCCTTCTAAATGTATCTTTATTAATCAGCACGTTACGAGCCTTTAATAATAAACAAATCACGGTGGTGTAGTGGTCTAAAGCACATAACTGGTAAACTGTTAATCAGAAGGTCGCTGGTTCGATCCCCACAGCCACCACCATTGTGTCCTTGAGTAAGGCACTTAACTCCAGGTTGCTCCGGGGGGATTGTCCCTGTAATAAGTGCACCGTAAGTCGCTTTGGATAAAAGCATCTGCCAAATGCATACATGTAAATGTGTCTTCGACTAATGAAATTGTGTAGTATGACTGTGTTGAATTTCTTTGAATTGCAATTCAGTAAATGCCACCTCCTATCCTTCCCATTCAAATTCAAAATCAACTTCCTGTGTAGACAATTCAATTCAAACTCATGAATCAAAAGGGTTCTAGAGTTCATTCTGAAATTCTGAATTCTGTTACAACATGCCCCACCTGTGGGGGCACGTTCCATGTAGATGGCAAAAACCGGATACACTGTATCCATGGAACAAGAGCACATATTTGATCAAGACATAAATATATTTAAAATATTGAACAAAAAATATTTTGAACCCCTAGTACAACATACAAACTTAAGAGAACCAAAAAGTGTTAGTTTGTGCCCCACTCTCCCCTACAGTCATTTATAAAATAACAAGCCTCACATTTCTGCCTTTTAACCCTCCAAAAATGGGCCCCATTCAATTCCATTGTAAGTGCCTCACTGTAACCACCATTTTTGCTTTTTTGAAGAAAAGGAGGTCCGAGTCAACATTATGCCACGAATGCTGTTTATTAAGCTTAACTTGTATTGAACCCGGAATATTCCTTTAAACAAGCTAAATAATAATATATCTGAAATAGTTTCTCTTATCTCAGTTATGCAGCGGCAACTACAAGTAATCCACCTGTAGGTCGATTCCTCCAAAAGCTGTAAACACCGTGGCTCTGGGGTGCTTTCAAAACATCGCTGGCCCAACAGCCCAACCAACCCAACAATGCATCGGCTATGGGACAGGACTATCCGTTTGCTGTTTATCGGTTTATTTTGGTACTGTGTTGGGACGCCACATCATATCTAAAGTAAAATCTAGGTTGTGAAGCGAAACCAGTTGAGAACCATTGGTTTAGAAAGTGAAGGATCTTTAACAAAATCCAGGAGCTTTAACCTACATAGCAGCTAAGAGGAAGGCATTCCACAAATCAGTCCTAAATGATTCGTCTGACATGATACAGCTGTCCTTGCTGTGAATAAATGAAGAGGAACGCTTTAGCCTGCCTCACAGGCTACCAATGCTGCTATATATCACTATTACCTCCCAACGTGCTAACACACACACACACACACACAACACACACACACACACACACACACACACACACACACACACACACACACACACACACACACACACACACATGTGCATCACTCCATACACACATATACTACATATACACATGCACGATTTTCTGTTTCTTAAAGCATCTTACAGTGCATTAAAGGTATACAGTTAATCAGTTTCTGTGTTCCCTGGAAATCGAACCTTTGACCTTGGTGTTGCTAACATGTTAACTTTCACTATCATCAGTTTTACTCAATCCTCCCATGTACATATTACTCCAAAAATTTATGTACCCAAGGGAACTTAAAATATTTTGATTCCATTAAAAACAGTGTCTGGTCAACTTCATCCAATTGCGTTGGGACAATATGATATATTTTGATTGGTCAACTGAAACAGCGATGAATTTCTAGTTCTAGTTCCTTGAAATTAAGTCTTATTTTATGTGTCTTTGTGCGAGATGAATATAAAGGATGAGACTTGTTAGTGTTTGAAGTTTTTTTAAGTTGAGATTTAGAACAATTTCTGTTCTGTTGTAGCTTTGGGGGTTACCATCATGGTGAAGAGTGGAGCTTGAGCCTAAATTAAGGACCAATACATTTAGAGTACTTTATCCATTGAGCAATTGCTGTGCCAACCACAGCATTGTGACCCTCAGTAGTGCTTCCCACCAGCATGTGTTTAGCACATTGTCCATCCAGAACTTGCTGGTAAATTTAACAGACCATATTTTCAAGTAAAGGCTACACATAAATCCCAAGTAAAATGTACTTTGCAATACTCTGTTTCAAGTACATTTTACTCAAGCAATGTAGCCCCGAAATAAGCCATGTACATTTCAATGCTTTGACACACGGAAGCCTTCAGGGAAGCTTAATGCATGCTAAGTCTATTAGACACCATCACCTTGCTTTAAAAGCAATAGAAATAATATTCAGAGCTGCGCACGAAGTGCTGAACACTTCGTGCACAAAACACGATGATGGTAACAATCAACAGATAATGTTTACCCAATCATGAACAGGTAATTATGAGGAGAAAATGAACTCCAGGCTTCACAAAACAAGAAGTTACCAAACATAACAACAATAATAACAGTGTATCAACTTGCAAACAGTGAAACCATGCAAGCTTAATTCATTATTCAAGCCTGATGCATGCTTATTTTATTTGC
Source organism: Xyrauchen texanus (assembly GCF_025860055.1). NCBI lineage: Eukaryota > Metazoa > Chordata > Actinopteri > Cypriniformes > Catostomidae > Xyrauchen > Xyrauchen texanus. The sequence continues at coordinate 42,512,788 of NC_068293.1, read as the reverse complement.
CTGTGAAATTTCCTCAAATTAGCAAATAAATATGACAAGATTTTCTACTTTAGGATTGATACATGATGACACATTGCAAAGATAGCAAATGATCTTAAATAATATTTATTTGCAAGTTACATTTTTTTCATGTTTACGTTTGAATGGAGTACAAATTTAGATTTTACTTAATATTTTTAAGTTCATGCTTAAACTGACTGATTCAATGTAAAATGTGCTTAATATTTTCTGTTATTTTTACTTCTCCACAAACTATTTATAAACATTTCCTGTCACTAGCTAGCATATCATAAAAATGTGTTTTATTTGAGTTATTTTGACATGTTAAAATTTGTTGGGTTCACTTGATTCAGTCAGGTTGCCTCTACTTAGAGTATTTAAGTTGGAATTACATAATCATTTGAATTTAAGGAAACTAATTTCAAACATGTGGAACCCCATATCGCGGCGCAGCTTTGTGGTCCGTTCTGCACTACGCGGTGGCTCATTTTTGCTAATTGCGGCCCATTCTGCACGTTTCCCGGACACACCACTGGCTGGCCTGTTCAGTTCTCCCGCTGGCCAATCCACCCATGAACGGCCCCAAAGTGCGTTGGCCCACCGGGAAAATGCCCGGTATGCCAGATTGCCAGTCCAGCCCTGTCCCTAACCATCCCATTGTTATGTAAAGTAAAGCAAAGTATACTGCGTCTTTCTGCGTCTAAACTCTGTCGTCAGAACAGTATGCACAGACTGTCTGCGTGCGGCCCAGTTTATCTGAACACGCAGACAGTCCACGTCTGTGAACGCACCTTGAGTTGACTGTGCTAACAAGTATCAAAAAGTAATTGCTGAATGCGTCCGTATGGTCTTGCGGTCAGAAGAGCATACTTTGAAAGGCAAGAACGCTCGACTGTGCGTGAGACATGTGGGGGAAAAAAGGTATACCCTGGCCTCTATAGGCCTGTGCCCTACGAAAAGGCACAGAGGCGTTAAAACTAGAACAAGAATGTAACTTTAGTACAATTAATTATATTTAAAAACAAAGCAAGATGCGATGCAACAACCAAAAACTTTCATCTGATGCATGTGTAAATACACCATCAACAAGCATTTCAAAAATTGCACAGACGGAGAACATGCAAGAAGAATTAATTTTTTGTGGTAATCAACATTATGCCACATATGCTGTCTATTGAGCTTTAAGACACTTTTTCTAACATCTATTCTGTGTTTTACACATTACACATTCAATGCCTTATTTGGGGGCTTTTCTCCGCAAATATTGAT
>NC_068293.1:42486519-42506519 GCF_025860055.1 Xyrauchen texanus | reverse complement strand
AAAAAGTTCACAGAATGCTATCATTGAAGAACAATTGGAATTCTTTCAGCTCTGCGCACACATAATGAGCACGCCGTGGCGCTGGTTAATTGTGTGAATTCCGCTGCCAGGCAACTCTTCAGACTGTATTGTAAACATTGTATAGGACTTTTTAAGGCTCTTCACAATGGCCTTGTTGGCAGGCACTGCGTGTAATGTCCAATGGCGGTTAATGCGCTAAAATCCACCCCTCAATCGAAGGCCCATGTTGACACAGCCAGCCCACCTACAAGCTAATGCTTCACTTGGAAAGACTTGAACCAGTCTGTGAACAAACTGGTGGTTTTTAATTATATTCATGTCACAAATGATGCATTTTCAACAATTATGCACAAGAGATAAAGCAAAAGCATGTCTCCCTAGACTTGCATCTTTAAATTGTCTAAATCCAGTAATAGTTTTGTTGTTTTTCTATAGAGCTACATAATTCATAGTTCATGCATGCATTCTGAAGGAAATACTGTATTTGACACAATTATTCGACACAGTAAAAAATACTGTATTGCAATGTTTTTTTTAAATAAATTAGCATACATTAAAGTAAAACAAATACTACCATGCATTATAAATACATAAAGACAACAGTAATCATTGTGTAGATTTTTTTTGCATTAAAATAATGAGAAATTTACTTGTCATGTCAATAAAAATAAAAATGCAAACAATAGACTCCTTCCCTATATTCATAAAATAAAGTAATTTTCTAATTTTCTTCCAATTTTGGTGAGAAATAGGACATATTCTTGCCAGATTTTGTGAGATTCACCCTGTTGACATTACTATTAAACACTTCCTCACAAACAAATATGCTCAAATTTAGTGCATCCAACATTTTAGTTGTCCCAGCTGTACATTCAACATCTGTACTAAGAGAAGAGCTCCTTATAAATGTGTTCTACCTCTCTGTCTTCCAAATAAAGACAAAAGCTGTTGGCTTCCAGCCTTGAGAGAAATCAAGCTGTCGTAATAATAAAATAAATAAAAAATAAATAAAAAAAATGTTCGGCCTCCCTTCCCTGTCAAGGCTTATCTTACAAAAGCATCTCAACTTGTTCTAGTCTCCCACAAGGGCATGTGTCCAAAAATAACAAAGCAAAACAGCCACCAAGCACAAAACAACAACAACAACAAAAAAAACACTGGAAAGTTTTAAAGTGTAATCACACAAAAAGTGATTTCTAACTTTGCTTATGAAGGAAAAGAAAGCCGCATGGGCCATTTTCACACTCCAGTCACCAGCCTGATCTCATAGCATCATGCTATTATAACATCATTTTTGCTCAATTATTTTTACATGGCTTGTTGTATCATGTATCGCTGCAGTTTTCTGGTGAAATGAACACTAGAGGCGCTACAACAACAATGAATCACAAGTAAAACAGCAGATTACTAGTTCATAAACACTTACTTTTCACCCTGTTACTCACACAATGCTGGCTAAACACTGGAAAATCTCCACTGTTGCTTTCAAATCAAATGTGCATTGCATATGTATCGCGTGATCAATCGTTATAGACGTCAAGCCTGAAGCCTGCCGTCATTTTTTCAGAGGAGAAGATTATCAGTGAATAACGACTTAAAAAGTGCAATAGAGGTCTTTAACTCACTCGTTTGTTGAACTCGACGAGTTCCGACAAACCGTCGGGTTTCTGGCCAGGTTTGGGTTGGTTTTTCAAGTTGGACGAGTTAGGGGGTGTTCAAACATGCTTTTGTGAGCATCTATACTGTTTTTCGATATACTCTTAACATTTGACGGACGTCTCACTATTGCACTGAACCTCACTGTGTTTTATTTCAGAGTCTTGCGCAGGAGCGCCATGTTTTTAGACACCAAGTAAGATTAAATAGAACTTAACATTTTTATAGATAACAATAACAGCATATGGGTTTGGAACAACAAGAGGGTGAGTAGAGGATGACATAATTTTCGCTCCCTTTAAAGGGATAGTTCACCAAAAAAAATGTAATTCTCTTATCATTTACTCCCCCTCATGCCATCCCAGATGTGCATGACTTTCTGGATTTTTGGGCGAAAATTTTCAGCTCAAAAGGTGGTGATCAAAACTTTGACCCTCCAAAAAGCAGATTAAGGCAACATTAAAGTAATCCATTTGGCTCTGTAGTTTAATCCATGTCTTCTGAAGTGCTCCAGTCAGTTTTGGGTGAGAACAGACCACAAATACAACACATTTCTCAATGTACATCTTGCCATTGCAGGCTCTACGCACAATCATGATTTCAAGCTCGACTACACTTCCTAGTGATTGACGTATAGATGGGGCTAGGAAGTGTAATCGAGCTTTAAGTCCAGATTTATAGCAAAAATGTTTTATATTGTGGTCTGTTCTCGCCCAAAACTGATTTGATTGCTTTAGAAGACATGGATTAAACCACTGGAATCTTATGGATTACTTTTATGCTGCCTTTATGTGCTTTTTGGAGCTTCAAATTTCTGGTCACCATTCACTTGCATTTAAGTACCCACAGAGCTGAAATGTTCTTCTAAAAGTCTTTAAAAGAAAGTCACATCTGGGATATTATGAGGGTGAGTAAATGATGAGAGTTTTCATTTTTGGGTGAACTGTCCCTTTAAGACATTAACCTACGCATTTGGAAAACAGCATGTTTTATAATGTGCCTAAATTGGATAACACGTACAATCCTAGTTTCTAAAAAGAATACAAAAGAATGCATATAAACAAAAAGCCTTACTGATTTCTGTCGTTTTACACAATTAAGTATTTTGTAGCAACAGCAAAACATCAATAACGTTTTCTAAATTTCAACGGGATAAAGTTGCATGATACATGAACAAGTTCACAGGAAAAATGGACCAAAACAACACAGTAAAAGTTTACAGAGCTTTCTCTTCACTCAGAACACACGATGTCATGTCACAGGAATTCACGATGGCCGAGAACGGCTAAAATAAATAAATAATAATAAAAACGCCATAAAACCGACATCCACTTAGTTATAAGCAGCACTTTATGTAAAGCAGCAACGATTACGATACATACGGAGAAGAATATTTATACTTTATATTAAAAAATGTACTAAAACATCCGCCCGAAATCCCCTTAAGGAACAAACTTATAGCAGCGCTGGCGCGCGACTCTCTCAGTGGAAAAACATCACATAAAGCACACCGCAGCCTAATCTATAAATAGCGATATAAAACTCAATTCTCCTACCTTGGCTTGCAGGTAAGGGGGGTAGTAGTAGGTATATTGGGGGTACATCTGCCTCCAAACCTTGCCCATGAAGATCAGCTGTAAATTTAGACGTGGAAATAGCGCTCCAGTCCGACACTAACACTTTCCTTTCGGAGCTCTCGCCCAGACCTGCGCCCGAAACACGGAGAAAAACACGCGCAGACCGCTGCCGTCGACGTCCAGACGCGGGGACTGACTGACTGACTGACTGACTGGTGGGCGGCGGAGCTGCGGATACAGTTGCAGTGGAGCTCCGATGCATTTACACTCAGCTGTGGAGACATGAAACTCTGAAAATCTTAATCATTAAACAAGTGAATCAACTAAATGCTCAATAGAATACTCATTCTAAAGCCTAAGAATATTTCATAGCCTAAGCCTAATTGTAAACGTGTAAATATTTTAGTATTTTAGCTGGCCTATGTAGTAAAAAAAATAGAGACAGACAGACAGATAGATAGATAGATAGATAGATAGATAGATAGATAGATAGATAGACAGACAGACAGACAGACAGACAGATAGATAGGGACAGACAGACAGATAGATAGATAGATAGATAGATAGATAGATAGATAGATAGATAGATAGATAGATAGATAGATAGATAGACAGACAGACAGACAGACAGACAGACAGATAGATAGGGACAGACAGACAGATAGATAGATAGATAGATAGATAGATAGATAGATAGATAGATAGATAGGGACAGACAGACAGACAGACAGACAGACAGATAGACAGACAGACAGACAGACAGACAGACAGACAGATAGATAGATAGATAGATAGATAGATAGATAGATAGATAGATAGATAGATAGATAGATAGATAGGACAGACAGACAGATAGATAGATAGATAGATAGACAGACAGACAGACAGACAGACAGACAGATAGATAGATAGATAGATAGATAGATAGATAGACACAGACAGATAGATAGATATATAGATAGATAGATAGACAGACAGACAGACAGACAGATAGATAGATAGATGATAGAGACAGACAGACAGATAGATAGGGACAGACAGACAGATAGATAGATAGATAGACAGACAGACAGACAGACAGACAGACAGACAGACAGATAGATAGATAGATAGATAGATAGATAGATAGATAGATAGATAGATAGATAGATAGATAGATAGAGACAGATAGATAGGGACAGACAGACAGACAGATAGATAGATAGACAGACAGACAGACAGACAGACAGACAGACAGACAGACAGACAGATAGATAGATAGATAGATAGATAGATAGATAGATAGATAGATAGGGACAGACAGACAGACAGATAGATAGATAGATAGACAGACAGACAGACAGACAGACAGACAGACAGATAGATAGATAGATAGATAGATAGATAGATAGAGACAGACAGACAGATAGAGACAGACAGATAGAGACAGACAGACAGACAGACAGATAGATAGATAGATAGATAGATAGATAGATAGATAGATAGATAGATAGATAGATAGATAGATAGATAGGGACAGACAGACAGACAGACAGACAGACAGACAGACTGACAGACAGACAGATAGATAGATAGATAGAGACAGATAGATAGATAGATAGATAGACAGACAGACAGACAGACAGACAGACAGACAGACAGACAGACAGACAGACAGATAGATAGATAGATAGATAGATAGATAGATAGATAGATAGATAGATAGATAGATAGATAGATAGATAGATAGATAGATAGATAGGGACAGACAGACAGACAGATAGATAGATAGATAGATAGACAGACAGACAGACAGACAGACAGACAGACAGATAGATAGATAGATAGATAGATAGATAGATAGATAGATAGATAGAGACAGACAGACAGATAGAGACAGACAGATAGAGACAGACAGACAGACAGACAGACAGACAGATAGATAGATAGATAGATAGATAGATAGATAGATAGATAGATAGATAGATAGATAGATAGATAGATAGATAGATAGGGACAGACAGACAGACAGACAGACAGACTGACAGACAGACAGACAGACAGACAGATAGATAGATAGATAGATAGATAGATAGATAGATAGATAGATAGATAGATAGATAGATAGATAGATAGATAGAGACAGATAGATAGGGACAGACAGACAGACAGACAGACAGACAGATAGACAGACAGACAGACAGACAGACAGACAGACAGACAGACAGACAGATAGATAGATAGATAGATAGATAGATAGATAGATAGATAGATAGATAGATAGATAGATAGATAGATAGATAGATAGATAGATAGATAGATAGACAGGGTCTCTAAGGGTTAAACTTGAATAATGATACAATCTAAGTAAAAGGAGGACTAAACACAGTACTAGTGTAATTTATTAAGGCCTCTATTTTGGAGTCAATCCAGATGCTCATGTGAGCAATGCTTCCTTGCCAGCTTCAGGGCACAGGAAGCATCATGCATGTCTAAGCGCCCTGTGAAGAAGGTCTGGACCAAAGCCGGATGTAAATGTCAAAGCCGTGGGAGAGTGAATAAGTGCAAGCCCCCTTTAAAGATCCTTAATCCCCTTAATTTAGACAACAGAGAGAGAGAGAGAGTGAGAGGAAAATATAACTAAAGATATAAATGTATGCCTGGAAATGAACTTTTTAATGAACAGCTCACACTTTCCATTTTTAAATGCCACTATTGTCTCAAATGTTTTTGTGGCAGGGCGGAGAGTGGGGCCGGGTCGTGATCCTACACACCCTACGGTCCCGTATTAGGCTAATCAAGCCTCTGAGGGATAAAGGTCGACTGCAGGGGATTGTGCGGGAGAGAGAGATAGTTTACGGAGATGTCCATCATGTGTGTGTTTATGTTGTCTTTTAAGTTTATCATTAAACCATCATTTATATCGTCAAGCCGGTTCTCGCCTCCTCCTTTCCATTGATCCCTTTACACGGGTGCCGGAAACCCAGGAAGGAGGAGGGATATGCCGCAGTAGAGTTCTCGCCACTACCGTCCACCTCAACGGAGCAGCCGCGACCATCTGCCGGGGGACGAGGAGCCCAGCCGCCTGAAAGAGGACGATGGCCGCCGACCGCGAGGGGAGAAGGGGCTCCTAACCGACCGCCTGGATCGGTCAGGGCCGCTGCCAGGGGTGCAGGAGTCGCCTACCGGCCGCTGAAACGCAGAATGGATTTCAGACAGCCGACCGCGAGCGGGGAGGGGCTCACTGGCGACCGCCTGGAGCGGGAGAACCGCTGCCAGGGGCGAGGGAGACACCTTCTGTTCCCCGAGAACGCGGTGGGGCGTTCCATCCGCCAGGGGCTGGAGGTCTGCCTCTGATCCGCCCGGAGAGGCGCGGCTGTCGTCCGATAGAGGGTGGAGGAGTGGCTGTGGAACAAGCTGCGGCAAATCGGAGAACTGGCGAGTTGTTGTTTTTTTTCATCTCTCTCTCCTCTCTCACTGCCACTCTGCATTGGCCTTTTCCCTCTTTTAAATTTGACAGCTTTTTGGGGGGTACTACACTGTTACAGGAAGTACCCCCCATTTTAATTATTTCTGTTTCCCTCCCCTTGTCCCCTCCCTTGTCCAGGTAGAAGGGGATGACCTGCCGGCAGACGGGGCTTAGGGCATGCCCTCCCCCAGGGAAAGGAGGGGATGTACATCATGCTGGGGGCTCCCCAGCCTGAGAGAACGAGGGAGGAATGTGGCAGGGCGGAGGGCGGGGCCGGGTCGTGATCCTACACACCCGGTCCCGTATTAGGCTAATCAAGCCTCCGAGGGTTAAAGGTCGACTGCAGGGGATCGTGCGGGAGAGAGAGATAGTTTACGGACATGTCCGTCATGTGTGTGTTTATGTTGTCTTTTAAGTTTATCATTAAACCATCATTTATATCGTCAAGCCAGTTCTCGCCTCCTCCTTTCCATTGATCCCTTTACAGTTTTGTTATTAGTTTGTCTCAAATGGTACACTGACTGTCCGATGCATATTATTGCCATCTCAGTCTCATATAATGAACACTAGAGGCGCTACAACAACTGTGCGTTTTATTCACCTTCACACAAATCATGAATGCATCAGCTGGTTATGACTTTATAAACACTGTTCGCTCTGTTACTCACTCACTGCTATAACATACCTATGGGGGTATGTTTTACTCATTAAACCCCCATTAAATATTCACTTTAAAAACCTTGTCTGATAACGACACAATTTTAGTTGATCTATTAGGGTCATTTAGACAAACAAGTCTGATCACAAAGTCTACTTTGTATCACTTCACATAATACTTGTTATGCACTAAAGTAGTCCAGACCAGCTCCTCATCTGAAACTCTTTCCTTTGCGTGTGTGTTATTAAGCGTAATTACAGAACGACATGCCATGTTGCCCTGTATTCAGCATGGGAGGCCCCCTCAGACCACCTCTCGTCTGTTCGTGTCTGTCCTGCCCAATTCATTACCCGCTGCTCCTCTGTCCTGATACACACTTCCAGATGGAGCTGTCTGACATGCCATTTATCATAAGAAACACTCTTTCCTGGGGTTAAAGAATTAGCATAGATTTAGGTAGCGATGATGTCCCTATCAACTTTCAGAAAATGTTAAATGTCCCAACCAACATTTGGGCAATTTTACCACTTAGAAAATACTTTACAATACTTTATAAAATGTTTAATTTATTTTAATGACTCTCTTAAATTAAAAACTCTCAGTATCTTTAGTCATGTGTAAATTATTGTCTTCTGAAGCGGCACATAAAAGGCTTTGTCACGTGGCACATGTTACTTTTCTCAGTGATGTTCAGGATGCACCATTTGTAAGTCCAATCTTTTAAAATAATAGATTTAAACAAGCATACTTTTTGGGGTACAATTGTTTTCTAATCAGACTAATTAAAAAAAAAAAGTCTTTGTATGTGGCACAAAGGAAGATTCTGCTTTTACAGGCATAAGCGCCCTCTTAAAGGGATAGTTCAACCAAAAATAAAAATTCTCACAACATTTACTAACCTAATGCCATCCCACATGTGTATGTCTTTCTTTCATCTGCTGAACACAAATGAAGATATTTAATAGAATTTCTAAGCTCTTTTGGTCCATACAATGCAAATGAATGAGTGCCAAAATTTTGAAGCTCCAAAAATCACAAAGTCAGCATAAATGTAATCCATAAGGCTCCAGTGGTTAAATCAATATCTTCAGAAGTGATATGATAGGTTTGGGGAGAAGTCCTTTTTTACTGTAAATTCTTCTCTCTGCTCAGTCTCCATTTTAAAGTTCACATTATTTTCTTGTGTTTTTGGTGATTCATATTCATCATGCATGTCACCCCCTTCTAGGCAGGGAGACGAATTTCAAGCAAAAAAAATGACTGAAATATTGATCTGTTTATCAACCACACCTATCATCACTTCTGAAGACATGGATTGAAAAACTGGAGTCGTATGGATTACTTTTATTCTGCCTTTATGTGCTTTTTGGAGCGTGAAATGGTGTAATCAGATGAGGTTTTTAAGGAGAGTATTAGATGAAGGTTTAATTTAATGAGTAAAATATACCTCCATAACCTAAAACTTTTACTGAAACCTATCCAACAGCATCCTAAAGGCAACATGAAGAGCACATCAAGCACGCCATTACTTATTGCGTCTATGACACTTCCATCTCACGTGTTAGCTTTTGTGTTCGGCTGTGCTCGAACCACTATCTTCCATCTAAAGTTCAACACTTTATCAGATAAACTACCACCAGGGCTGGGCTGGTAATCTGGCATATCGGGCATTTTCCCGGTGGGCCGAAGCACTTTGGGGCTGATCAGGGGCGGACTGGCCATCAGGAGAACCGAGCGGGCCGGTGGTCCACTTGTGGCCCATTGTCCACCCCCCACTCCCCGCCCCACTCAACAACTTTTGCCTCAACACCCCATCGCCCCTCACCCATCAAACACCTGTTTGTATGTACATATTAATATCTCTGACTCTTGAATGCAGAACACAGTTTGAGACTTTTCTCAGAAGAAAACGAATGTATCCATTTGCTCTCAATGTTATCTTACTGCTGTCTAGGGAAATGCTGCAATGTATTAAGTGTCAAAGTTCGCTAAAGTAACGCGTCAGTGAACACGTGTATTTTTCAGGACTTTCCATTTTGCTGACCTGTGCTTTGTGCTGTCATGGCATTCTGCACGGGTCTCATTCTTTAGCTTGTTTTTTCTCTCTCGTCCATCATCAACACAGTGAACTTTGTGATGAGCGAGCCTATTGGACAGCCTGCTCCATAGACCACATCCCCAGGAAGTTTAGAAAACAGCAGCAATAATTTCTAACAATAGAACAATGTCAGTAATGGTTGTTTTAACAATCTGTGCACACAGTTAAGATTTGGGTGATAGGAAGTGATTATTCTAAAAAATGTAAATCCCCAAAGGAAGGACAGATTGTTTGCTTGAGTTTTGCGTTCACAAAAATGACTCCAACGATCATGGAAAACCTGGAAATATAGGGGGAAGTCACTAGTAGTTAACAAGATGTGAGTTTGCATATTTAAAGAATTAGCGATATGATAGGTATGGGTGAGAAACAGATCAATATTTAAGCTTTTTCTTTTACTATAAATTCTCCTCCCTGCCCAGTAGGTGGCGATATGCAATTGAAGAATGCAAACAGCAAAAACAAAAGAATTACATAAATATTGTTCTGTTTCTCACCCACATCTATCACATCTCTTGAGAAGACATGGATTTAAACACTGGAGTCTTATGGATTACTTTTATGCTGCCTTTATGTCCTTTTTGGGGCCTAAAAATGTTGGTACCCATTTACTTACATTGTATGGACCTACAGAGCTGAGACATTCTTCTAAAAATCTTCGTTATTGTTCTGCTGAAGAAAGAAAGTCACACACATCTGGGATGGCATGAGGGTGAGTAAATGATGAGGGAATTTTCATTTTTGGGTGAACTATCCCTTTAAATGAGTCAACCATTGCAGCCATTACCGTATGTAACAACTTGTTAGATTTTACTTTTTAAAGTACACAATGGTTTCAAACAGAATTTCAAATATAATGACTGTTTTCAAACACTTACCTTCTGGTTAAGATGCTCAAAGTAGCATAACAGTATTTTGATAGCACCACTGAGCCACAGTATCTACATATATCCACCTAATAATCGTTATCTATGCATATTAAACTTGATTTGAAGTATTTTACTGTAGAAAAAGGTCTCTTTGGATGCAAAGCATCAGATATAATTGCAAAAAACAAAATAATGAAAAGGTGTGTAGCTTATAACGTTTCTTCTCAAGCATCTTTTCTGTCAATCAGTGATGTGCGCTTTACTTGGAAACATGTTGGAACAGAATGAACTAACATGGCACCAAGAAGTGAAACTTCTGAGTAATATGATGTCAGTTGCACGAGTCATTTACAGAAATAGAGCTTAAAATCTGAGCCAACTGAGCAAGTTCCTGTAATCATTTTGTTCTTTCGGCATTCTTGCATCTTCCACTGAAGAAAATGTCAGTGGTGCTAGCCCATCCAAAACTCACCACCAGGATGGTAGGGTGTTGGGGTTGGTTGCTAGGATGTTGATATGTGGTTGATAAGGTGTTCTGAGTATTTTTGAGTGTTTCTGTTCAGTTGCCAAACCTGAAAAATTGCTGGCACACCATTACATGCTTGTTCTGTGTTAAGAAACATGGCACACCCACTTGGTCACGTAAGATGAAGAGAAAGTAGGATAGATACTATCAAATTTGTGCTTGCTAAAAAATTCAATTTTTCAGGCTTGTCCAGCTAATGTGAATATGCATGCTTGAGTTGATTGACAGCAGTGTCTGTATCTAAAAGGCGATACATACTAAAAAAACAAAACATACAAAAACATACGTTGGCTGTTGGGCTTTCCAATTTCTCTTTCATTTTACATTTATGCATTTGGCAGATGCTTTTATCCAAAGCGACTTACAGTGCACTTATTACAGGGACAATCCCCAGAACAACCTGGAGTTAAGTGCCTTACTCAAGGACACAATGGTGGTGGCTGTGGGGATCGAACCAGCAACCTTCTGCTTACCAGTTCTGTGCTTAGACCACTACACAACCACCACATACCAGTGGTCAGACTCTGTTAAACTGTCTCTGATTGGGCTCAACATCAAACCTGCAGATTGTTAGTAAGGGTGCCTACACACTAGAAAAAGCTATTTTAAGTCCTACAGTCAAATTGTGTTTACACAAAATTTAAAGGGATAGTTCACCCCAAGATTATACCAAATTCTCTCATTTACTTACCCTCAAGCCATCCCAGATGTGTATGACTTTCTTTGTTCAGCAGAACATAAATTGTGTAGTTTAGAAGGATATTTCAGTTCTGTCGCTCCATTCAATGCAAGTGAATGGTGACCAAAAATCTGAAGCTCCAAAAATTACATAAAGGCAGCATAAAAGTACATAAGAGGGCTGTTTGAAAATAGATTTAAAGTAAAAAAGGACTTTAATATTGATCTTTTTCTATCCCACATGTATCATATCGCTTCAGACGACATGGATTAAACCACTGGAGTTATATTAATTACTTTTAGGCTGCCTTTATGTGCTTTTTTGGAGCTTCAAAGTTCTGGCCACTATTCACTTGCACTGTATGGATCTCCATTGCTGAGATATTCTTCCAAAGGTCTTCATTTGTGTTCAGCAGAAGAAAGAGAGTCATAAACATCTGGAAGGACATGAGGGTGAGTACATTTTTGGGTGAACAATCAAGTCTTAATTCACTGAAAATCTTCCACTTTGCCAAAGAGGGCATTTACATAGAAGTCTTAAAGGCACAGTCAAAAAAAAAATGTAATGAATAAATGGCCTGTTCAATTTTAAGGGTCTGAGAGTTAAAAAGTACTACAATATTTATATTTTTTCGCACCAAAAGTGATCGCATCACTTCAGAAGACATTAATGTAACCGCTGGAGTCGTATGGATGACGTTTATGCTGACTGTCTGTGATTTTGGAGCTTCAAAAGAGAAATCACCATTTACTTGCATTTTAAGGACCTACTGAGCTGAGACATTTTTCTATTTCAAATGTGTTCTGGTGAAGAAAGAAAGTCACATTGAGGGCGAGTAAATAATGAGATAATTTTCATTTTTGGGTTGAACTATCCTTTAAATAATAAAAAGGGGTGATATAACCCCCCTAAGGAAAAATGCTTCCTAATGATATGACCACTTTAAGATGTATTCGCATTCTCTCAGGCACATCCTGTGGGTCCATGAAATGTGATCCTCGATTGCTTTCTCTGCATTCCAGAACAACATTCCTCATTACATATATATCCCTTCCCTTGGGATGCCAAAACTCTGAGCGTTGCCCTTTGTCTGATCCCTCCTCACTGCAGACCTAAAACAGTCTGTTTATTCTGCAGCCTGTAAACATATGGGGGAAAACAACCAAAGTGCCATTTACCAGCATGTCAGTGTGTCGCTCTTCAGCACTTTGTGTCCATAATGAGGGAACGAGGGAGTAACAGAGTGAGAGAAGGAAACACACAGAGATAAACACAATTTGTTTTTGCTACTCTCTTAGATTACTCTGCACTGTTACTTTCATTGTGGTCCACCATTATGGATTTTTCTTTATGGATCTGATGCAGATAATTACAGCAGGGTATTCAATATAGGCTAATGCCAATGTACATGTCATAATCTTTGTATCTATGTTGGTTTAGTATTTTTTTTTTAAACATTTATAGCCTGTAAAGGGGTTAATGGGAAGGAGGAGGTGAGAACCGGCTTGACAACATAAATAATATTTTTATATAAAACTCAACCAAAAAGACAAACACACACACACAGGTGTCGAACAGCTGTCCGTAAATGTCTCTCTATGTCGCACTGCAGTCTTCGGTCAGCCATTATCCTTCTTGAGGGCTAATTAGCCTAATTAGCCTCTGTCCTGCCACATTCCTTCCTCCTTCTCTCAGGCCGGGGAGCCCCCAGCATGACATAACCCCCCCCCTTTCCGTGCCTTCTGCCCCATCTGCCGGCAGGTCAACCCCTCCCTTCCTGAATCTCTAATAATTAAAACACAGGGGGTACTCCCTGTAACAGTGCAGTATCCCCTAAAAACCAAAGTAAAATTTCAAAGAGAGGGAAAGGCAACACGTAGCGGGAGAGAGAGGTAGAGAAGAAAAAAACACTAACTCGCTGATTCTCCGATACGCCGTAGCTTGGTCCTCGGCCACTCCTCCACCCTCTAGCGGACGACAGCCGCGCCTCCCTGGGTTCGATCGGAGGCAGTCCTCCGGCCCCTGGCAAACGGAACACCCGCTGCATATTTGGTGGACGGTAGTGGTCTCCCCCGCCCCTGGCAACGGTAACCGCTCCAGGCGTTTGGTTGGGAGCCCCTCGTCCCCTTGTGGTTGGCAGCCGTTCCTCCTCTTCCAGGCGGCCGGGTTTCTCTGTCCTTCGGCGGAGGGCTGCTGCTGCTCCTTTCGGGTGGTTGGTAGCAGCGAGAACTCCACTACGGCGCATCCCTCCTCCTATCCGGGTTTCGGCACCAGTGTAAAGAGGGTTAATGGAAAGGAGGAGGCAAGAACCAGCTATAACAATATAAATAATATTTTAATTATAATCTGAAACATAAAGACAAACACACACAGGTGTCAGACAGCTGTCCGTAAATCTCTCTCTCTGTCACACTGCCATCTTCGGCCTTTGGCCTCTTGAGGGATAATTAGCCTAATTAGGGGGCGGGTGTGCGGAATCACGACCCGGCCCCGCCCACCACCCTGTCACATAGCCTTTTACAAAACAAAAGACATTAAATGTATCAAGTGGAGTAACCATCAATGAAAAGGTATTAAAATACTTTCCTTGCACTTTGAATACACATGTGTACACAAATTAATTATTTATTTAAAAATATTTTAATCATATTTTTCAAAGGAGAATTTTTTTTTATGTTATGAATATCAAGAAGTTTTTTAAGGGTTACACCATTTGACTTGACCATTTTTACAATAGCTGACATGTTTAAAAAACTTTAAACACAGTCATGAGGGTCTAAAGGGGTCCTCTCTGTTTTATGTTTTTTGTTGTTTTGTTACACCACCTGAATTTAAATTGGTGAACAAATGTTTTGCAAAAATATATAATAATGTAATAAAAAAAATTGCACCCTTATTTAAAAAAAAAAAAAATGGTCAAAAATAGAATTTCAGCTTTTAATAATGAGATGATTAAACCACTTTTAAATTATTTAGTTTAAAACAAATATCAAAAAGACTTAACTTTGATACTAAAAACATGTGCATCATAGTAGAGGTGTAGTGAAGTAACTGTTTTGTGTGAATTGCCTTTTTAATGTACATGCATTTTTAAATAACTTAAAGGATAAAAAAGGAGCGCTTCTTCGTTGACCCATTACAATGTTAAAATGATCCATTAACAAGGCTGTTGGTAGATTCTGGAACTGACACAATTGTTCTTTTACTTTATCTTGACCTGCACAGTTTGTCACAGTTTGTCAGCTATGCTCCAAAAGTTTTTTGGCGATACAAACAAACAGTATTAGTCATGACACAAAACACAGAGATAAAAATGTGTGCAGGGTGGTGAAAAACATGTAATTACAGGACGAGGGATCAAAGGAACCCAGGGAGGCCCTTTGCTAGCACTGATGTCACCTGTGTCCCACGACTTCAAAGGAGAGAAATGTAATCATGACTCGACAGGACACAAGAGAAATTCTCTGTGCCAAAACCTGAGCTGCCTATGATGATTATAAGATTCTTTCTTTTATCTGCTGAATTGTAAATCAGCATCACATGGAGAATGGAATCCCACAATGCAGTTGCAATGAGCAAGATGGCAGACGATGCGAGAGAAATATTGATTATAAATACAATTCATTCAGTACTGAAAAATATTGAAAAAGGAGAAGTTACGCAAGAATCTTGTGTGTGGATGAGCAAAACAATTTGCATGGCAGCTGACATTTTAAGAATAAAATAATTCTAAACTACTATTTTCTTATTTTCTAATGTAACAAAAATGTTACAAATATTTTGAATTCCCGAAAAGACTCCTTAAGAATGTTTTTATCTTTACCTTTTTTTTGCAATTAGGAACATTCTTACACATTTCTTAGAGTGTATCCAAAGACCTTTCTTCACTTTTTTTGGTGAATTTAGAGTTTTCGTTAATCTGGCCTCTAGTTTACTCGGGTTGTATTCATGTTTAGCACCAACAAACTTCACCGGAGATGCCTTTTTGAATGAACGCTTTACACAAATCTCACAAAATCTCAGGAAAACATGACCAGGTCACATTTCACTTATCAAAGAAAGAGAAAAACAAAACAAAAAAATATTTTGCATGCAGAGAATAAGGCATATATCAGTAACAATGACATTTTTTGCAATTTGCTATTATTTTTATAACAATTAAGCACATATAATATATATACATAATACATAAATGCCTTAAAAAGTGGCAAAAACATAATATTTGAGTGTAAGCTTTAGAAAATGTGTGTATAAGTGCAGTGAAAAGCAGCACAGAAATTCTTACAGAAAACATAATTATTGCTTCTCATCAAACCACTGGTCTTTAGTTTTCATTGTTTAAGCAGAAAATGCTGAAAGTGGCTGCTTTTGAATGTTTCCCCAAACTCCAGCTAAACAAGAGCAGTAACACACACACACACACACACACACACACACACACACACACACACACACACACACACACACACACACACACACACACACACACACACACACACCTCCTTCTTAATTACAGGGAAGTGCATGTGTATGTATATGTGAGTGCTGATTAAAGCAGGGGTTTGACCTGCAGGAAGGGTGTGTGTGTGTGTGCGTGCATGCATGTGTGTGTGTGTGTGTGTGGATGACAGGGTAAGATACTTGACTTGCAAACGGCACAGAGGTGGGCCCACGGGCAGATGGCTGTGTTTGTATACAGTTACAAATCACGGCACGGTGGAGGGGAGAGCTGTCAACTCATCGATTGAGAAACTGCTATCAAGCGTAGAGTACAGAGCGTTCACAGAGTCTGATGGGGGAGTTTAGCAATGTCCTTGCCGGCACAGATCAAGTCAAGGTGTT
This sequence comes from Xyrauchen texanus, assembly GCF_025860055.1. NCBI lineage: Eukaryota > Metazoa > Chordata > Actinopteri > Cypriniformes > Catostomidae > Xyrauchen > Xyrauchen texanus. The sequence continues at coordinate 42,490,145 of NC_068293.1, read as the reverse complement.
TTATTTGCCATTTGCACAGCTTACACAGGGTTTACTGGACAATGAAATGCTTACAACGAGGCTCAGATTGCAGGATATAAATAACACATGTGCTGTGTAGTCGTAGAGCAACTAGGCATGTTTATTGTCTACATGCATAATTTGCACTATTAGTTTGCACTAGTAGTAACACTGATATGTAGAACAAGTGCTAAAATGTAGTCTCTTTCCGAATAGCAGCAGTTCAGTCATGACAACTCTGAAAGATTTAGCATGTTAATGTGGGCATGACTTTGATATGATACATGTCCTGCTGCTGCTCAATTACACAAAACACAAGCCATGCTTCATCGAGCTGGCATTACATGCTGCTGCACAAACAGACATACAAACAATCCCCCAACAAAATAGTGAAGCTGCACAAAGTGCATAACACTTAAACACAAAAAACAACCCCTCCCAACCAAGCAGATCTATCACCAAGACTTATGTTCTGCTGCTGCTCCAAAGAGCCATTTGTACTGAGTGTATGCTAGCTAGGTGTGCCTTGGCCATTTGCCAAATGGCGTAACACTAATGAACAAAATTTCAATGTGTGATTTCAACCAGACAGTCCAAGGAGAGCACACGGGGCAACCAGCAGTCCAAGGAGAGCACACAGGGCAACCAGACAGTCCAAGGGGGCACAAGGGGCAACCAGACAGACCACGGGGACACAAGGAGCAGACAAGCAGTCCAAGGAGGCACAGAGGGCAGGCAAGCAGTCCACGGAGGCACAGGGGGCAGGCAGGCAGTCCGTCCACGGGGGCACAATGGGCAGACAGGCAGTCCACGGAGGCACAGAGGGCAAGCAGGCAGTCCACGGGGAGCACAAGATGGGGACTGGGTCAGATGGTCTGGGAGCTGGCCACAGGGCAAGGACAGGTTCAGGAGGCCTGGGAGTTGACCTCAGGACCACAGCCATGGGGAACTCCGAGGGCGGAGCCATGGTAGGCGGAGCCGTGGAAGTTTATGGTGGCGGAGCCATGAGTGGCTCAGGAGGCGGAACCGTAGAGGGCTCTGGAGACGGAGCCGTGGTCGGCGGAGCTGTGGGAGGCTCAGGAGGCGGAGCCGTGGTCTGCGGAGCCATGGAAGGCTCAGGAGGCGGAGCTGAGGGATGCTCTGGAGGCGACATCGTAGAAGACCCAGGAGGCGGAGCCGAGGGAGGCGGAGCCATGGAATGCTCTGGAGGCAGAGCCGAGGGAGGACCAAGAGGCGGAGCCCTGGGAGGCTCGAGTGGTGGAGCCCTGGGAGGCTAGAGAGGCGGAGCCCTGGGGAGGCTCGAGAGGCGGAGCCTTGGATGGCTCGAGAGGCAGAGCCCTGGGAGGCTCAGGAGGCGGAGCCCTGGAAGGCTCGAGAGGCACTGACTCTGGGACAGCTCACTGACGTTCGAGGCTACAGGCACTGGCTCACTGACGTTCGAGGCTACAGGCACTGGCTCACTGACGGTCGGGGATGCAGGCATTGGCTCGCTGGCCATGGTATGCGTGAGCTCTGGTTTGTTGAACTGACAAATCTTAGTCCGTGACAGCGACACGAGATACACGGGGCAGACAACCAGGGATCGAACAGTAACGTTACACAGAAAATTTTAGTAAGTGATTTTATCACGCAACAATAATGTTAACACTCATATTACGTCTTGTTGCTATACTTTTGAAACAGTGAGTATTTTAATGTTTATGGATTGACCCCAATCACTTCCATTGTAAGTGCTGTAACTGCAATCAAGTTTTCAAGAAAGGGAGGGGCAAGTCAAAATTAATTTTAGTGGTAATCAATATCATGCTTCACAAATGCTGTCGATTGAGCTTAACTTGTATTGAACCCAGAATATTCTCTTAATCAAATCAAATCAATCAAATCAAATCAAATCAAATCACTTTATTGTCACACTACCATGTACACAAGTGCAACAGTAGGTGAAATTCTTGTGTGCAGTTCCGAGCAACATAGCAGTCATGACAGTGACGAGACATATACCAATTACAATAAACAACATACTTACACAACAACAATTTACATATCAAATGTACACATACTTACACAACACGATAATTATATACAATACACACAATATAGAATACAATATAGAATACACAATATGCAATACAATAAGTAAGGAGTATATGAAATATATATATATATATGAAGTAGTATATTGAGGAGAAGTGTGAGATTACAGTTGAATAAAGTGCAGTTAAATACACCGGGTAAAGTTAATAGTGGATAGGTTTTGATATTTTCTGGAACGTTCTGGGCAGCCAGAAGACCTTTACCTTTCATAGCATATCTTAAATGCCTCTGTCGATTAAAATATATTACAATTAAAAAAACGTTTATATAAACATTTCAGAGGCCCATTTCATGTGCCTCGTAACAAAATATGAGATGCATCTGACTGCCAGTATTGTGAAGCAATGCACTGCCTTTTAACCTACTAACTTCTACTGCTGCCAAAAAGTTGTGCCAAGTGCTAAACTTGAACCCACTGACCCTGTACTGTTTGTCCCAGTCAGTCTACTGTTGTCTTTTCAGGAGTCTGTCTGTACCATTGCCCAATTCAACCCTGATTAATGTCTCTTAATGCCCTGATTGACAGCTGCATTGACAATGGTACGTGTTGGCGTCAGACGGTCCAACAGGAAACCGAGGATTTGATAGCTTTGTAGATTCAGGTTACTCAAGGTTGTTTGGTTGACTGCCAAAGAGTGAACGTACCTAGGAACTGTAATGAATTTAAAATGCATTGATTTTAGTATACAGTACAGTAGAAAAACATTTAAGGAACAAACATGAGTGCACCTCCAAAAACCTAGTTAGCTGCCTATCTAGACAACATTTTGAGACATTATATGTGCACTTCTGACGAAAGCTGTTCGGAAAACTAGGCATTGACCTTATGGTGCCATTTAAGATGCCCTCAATTGGTCAAATTCTAAGACAGCATAATAGATTTGCATGTTTCATATGTCAGTAACGTAGTGAGCATTAAAACAAATACTTTAAAGGAATGTTCCGGGTTCAATACAAGTTAAGCTCAATTGACAGCATTTGTGGCATAATGTTTAGAACCAAAAATACATTTCAACTTGTCCCTCCTACTCTTTAAAAAAGAAAGAAGGAAAAATGGAGGTTACTCAAGGTGCTTACAATGGAAGTGAATGGGGCCAATTTATGTGAGACATGTGAAGCTTTTAATTTTATAAAAGGAGTTACATATTTTTTTTTCTGTTAAAACTCAGGTTTTATTTTAGCTTTGAGTTGTTTAAAGCACTGTTTTGTGAGATTACAGAGTTACGTTGAGTTACGTACAGCTACGATGTTACGTTGTCATGGCAACGAAGTAGTAAAATTGGACAAAACTTCACACAGATGTGGTTAGTAAGTGATTTTATCACACTAAAATCATGTGAAACATACATATTGTTTAAGTCTTGTGGCCATACATTTCAAACAGTGAGTATTTTAACGTTTACAGATTGGCCCCATTGACTTCTATTGTAAGTGCCTCACTGCAACCCAGATTTTTGCTTTTATTAAAGATAAGGAGGAACGAATCGTAATTGGTTCTTGTGATAATCAACATTATGCCACAAATGCTGTCG